>NC_091380.1:16196104-16236104 GCF_038502225.1 Cherax quadricarinatus
GTACAAGATATACAAGTACACGTACAAGGTTTACAAGTACACGTACAAGGTATACAAGTACATGTACAAGGTATACAAGTACATGTACAAGGTATACAAGTACATGTACAAGGTATACAAGTACATGTACAAGGTATACAAGTACATGTACAAGGTATACAAGTACATGTACAAGGTATTCAAGTACATGTACAAGGTATACAAGTACATGTACAAGGTATACAAGTACATGTACAAGGTATACAAGTACATGTACAAGGTATTCAAGTACATGTACAAGGTATACAAGTACATGTACAAGGTATACAAGTACATGTACAAGGTATACAAGTACATGTACAAGGTATACAAGTACATGTACAAGGTATACAAGTACATGTACAAGGTATACAAGTACATGTACAAGGTATACAAGTACATGTACAAGGTATACAAGTACATGTACAAGGTATACAAGTACATGTACAAGGTATACAAGTACATGTACAAGGTATACAAGTACATGTACAAGGTATTCAAGTACATGTACAAGGTATACAAGTACATGTACAAGGTATACAAGTACATGTACAAGGTATACAAGTACATGTACAAGGTATACAAGTACATGTACAAGGTATTCAAGTACATGTACAAGGTATACAAGTACATGTACAAGGTATACAAGTACATGTACAAGGTATACAAGTACATGTACAAGGTATACAAGTACATGTACAAGGTATACAAGTACATGTACAAGGTATACAAGTACATGTACAAGGTATACAAGTACATGTACAAGGTATACAAGTACATGTACAAGGTATTCAAGTACATGTACAAGGTATACAAGTACATGTACAAGGTATACCAGTACATGTACAAGGTATACAAGTACATGTACAAGGTATACAAGTACATGTACAAGGTATTCAAGTACATGTACAAGGTATACAAGTACATGTACAAGGTATACAAGTACATGTACAAGGTATACAAGTACATGTACAAGGTATACAAGTACATGTACAAGGTATACAAGTACATGTACAAGGTATACAAGTACATGTACAAGGTATACAAGTACATGTGCAAGGTATACAAGTACATGTACAAGGTATACAAGTACATGTACAAGGTATACAAGTACATGTACAAGGTATACAAGTACATGTACAAGGTATACAAGTACATGTACAAGGTATACAAGTACATGTACAAGGTATACAAGTACATGTGCAAGGTATACAAGTACATGTACAAGGTATACAAGTACATATACACATGCTGCTATGTATAATAATCTACACATGCTGCTATGTATAATAATCTACACATGCTGCTATGTATAATAATCTACACATGCTGCTATGTATAATAATCTACACATGCTGCTATGTATAATAATCTACACATGCTGCTATGGTTTATGTGCAGTTCTAGTGATGTTTGGTGTTATATTTCCCTCCCCGGGAGATATCATTCTGATATCCATGATACTCTTCAGAGTAAAGTATCAAGGCATTTAACCCTTAAATATGAATACTGATTTACCTTGCTAATGCGTTTGTCGTGCGCCTTATATGCCGGAAAATACGTTATGTCCTGTCTGCCATCTTGTTGGACCACATTAGCACTCTGTCAAAGTCTGTCTGGAGTTTATATGTGTGTCATCATGTATAAGGAACAGTAGCACCCCTCATACTGATCCTTGGGGGACCCCGACTTGTTACACTCCAGTCAGCTGGCACAACACTTATCCTCTGCTTCCTGTCATTACGTCCTCCTGGACGTCTCATTGCAAAATACTGCCTGGTAGGGAAGACACATAGGCAACAGTTAGGCAACTTTATTCCGAAACGTTTCGCCTACACAGTAGGCTTCTTCAGTCGAGTACAGAAAGTAGGCAGGAACAGTAGAGATGTGAAGACGATGTAATCAGTCCATCACCCTTGTAGTCGTAGAATTTGAGGTTGTCAGTCCCTCAAATTCTACGACTTCAAGGGTGATGGACTGATTACATCGTTTTCACATCTCTACTGTTCCTGCCTACTTTCTGTACTCGACTGAAGAAGCCTACTGTGTAGGCGAAACGTTTCGGAATAAAGTTACCTAACTGTTGCCTATGTGTCTTACCTACCAACCTGTCGGTATTGTATACCATTTTATTGTTCAAAATACTGCCTGTTTCTATAATTTCTGGGATAATCTCAGGTGTACTACAATATCAGCTGTTTTCTGGCCATCCGGGAAGATGATGTCACGAAGCCTGTCTTGTTTGTCACTGTGACCACGTCACACAAGCCCCATATACAGTGGACCCCCGGTTAACGAACTTTTTTCATTCCAGTAGTATGTTCAGGTGCCAGTACTGACCGAATTTTTTCCCATAAGGAATATTGTGAAGTAGATTAGTCCATTTCAGACCCCCAAACATACACGTACAAACGCACTTACATAAATACACTTACATAATTGGTCGCATTTGGAGGTGATCGTTAAGCGGGGGTCCACTGTATTCCTAATAGCGGATTTTACATCCCTAAGTCGGTGCTGGTTTCCTGTAAATAATAAATCTTCTACTGGTCCACTTTTTCTCGTTTTTTTTTTTATGTTTTCTGGCAGTTGGCATTATTAGAGACTAAATACCTTTGTTATTGTGTCACGTGTTGACTCACTCTCAGAATACCTTTGTTATTGTGTCACGTGTTGACTCACTCTCAGAATACCTTTGTTATTGTGTCACGTGTTGACTCACTCTCAGAATACCTTTGTTATTGTGTCACGTGTTGACTTACTCTCAGAATACCTTTGTTATTGTGTCACGTGTTGACTTACTCTCAGAATACCTTTGTTATTGTGTCACGTGTTGACTCACTCTCAGAATACCTTTGTTATTGTGTCATGTGTTGACTCACTCTCAGAATACCTTTGTTATTGTGTCACGTGTTGACTTACTCTCAGAATACCTTTGTTATTGTGTCACGTGTTGACTCACTCTCAGAATACCTTTGTTATTGTGTCACGTGTTAACTCACTCTCAGAATACCTTTGTTATTGTGTCACGTGTTGACTCACTCTCAGAATACCTTTGTTATTGTGTCACGTGTTAATTCACTCTCAGAATACCTTTGTTATTGTGTCACGTGTTAACTCACTCTCAGAATACCTTTGTTATTGTGTCACGTGTTGACTTACTCTCAGAATACCTTTGTTATTGTGTCACGTGTTGACTCACTCTCAGAATACCTTTGTTATTGTGTCACGTGTTAATTCACTCTCAGAATACCTTTGTTA
Source organism: Cherax quadricarinatus (assembly GCF_038502225.1). NCBI lineage: Eukaryota > Metazoa > Arthropoda > Malacostraca > Decapoda > Parastacidae > Cherax > Cherax quadricarinatus. The sequence goes on from NC_091380.1 coordinate 16,199,384, forward strand.
TTGTGTCACGTGTTAACTCACTCTCAGAATACCTTTGTTATTGTGTCACGTGTTGACTCACTCTCAGAATACCTTTGTTATTGTGTCACGTGTTAATTCACTCTCAGAATACCTTTGTTATTGTGTCACGTGTTGACTTACTCTCAGAATACCTTTGTTATTGTGTCACGTGTTGACTCACTCTCAGAATACCTTTGTTATTGTGTCACGTGTTAATTCACTCTCAGAATACCTTTGTTATTGTGTCACGTGTTAACTCACTCTCAGAATACCTTTGTTATTGTGTCACGTGTTGACTCACTCTCAGAATACCTTTGTTATTGTGTCACGTGTTAACTCACTCTCAGAATACCTTTGTTATTGTGTCACGTGTTGACTCACACTCTCAGAATACCTTTGTTATTGTGTCACGTGTTAACTCACTCTCAGAATACCTTTGTTATTGTGTCACGTGTTAACTCACTCTCAGAATACCTTTGTTATTGTGTCACGTGTTGACTCACTCTCTCAGAATACCTTTGTTATTGTGTCACGTGTTGACTCACACTCTCAGAATACCTTTGTTATTGTGTCACGTGTTAACTCACTCTCAGAATACCTTTGTTATTGTGTCACGTGTTAACTCACTCTCAGAATACCTTTGTTATTGTGTCACGTGTTGACTCACTCTCTCAGAATACCTTTGTTATTGTGTCACGTGTTGACTCACACTCTCAGAATACCTTTGTTATTGTGTCACGTGTTAACTCACTCTCAGAATACCTTTGTTATTGTGTCACGTGTTGACTCACACTCTCAGAATACCTTTGTTATTGTGTCACGTGTTGACTCACTCTCTCAGAATACCTTTGTTATTGTGTCACGTGTTGACTCACTCTCAGAATACCTTTGTTATTGTGTCACGTGTTAACTCACTCTCAGAATACCTTTGTTATTGTGTCACGTGTTAACTCACTCTCAGAATACCTTTGTTATTGTGTCACGTGTTAACTCACTCTCTCAGAATACCTTTGTTATTGTGTCACGTGTTGACTCACTCTCAGAATACCTTTGTTATTGTGTCACGTGTTGACTCACTCTCAGAATACCTTTGTTATTGTGTCACGTGTTGACTCACTCTCAGAATACCTTTGTTATTGTGTCACGTGTTGACTCACTCTCTCAGAATACCTTTGTTATTGTGTCACGTGTTGACTCACTCTCAGAATACCTTTGGATATGTCTTCTCGTCTCATTAATTTTGTTACACGTTGCGCACTTACCAATTACCTGACTTCTTTTGTTTTTCTGAGGCTTATTATTGTCTGTGTTCCGTTCTAATTTCAGTGATTTTTTTAGGATCCCATTTTCTTTCTCGAAGGCTCTTTTGATCCTTTCTAAGCTCTTTACATTCTTCTTTGCCATTCTCCATCTGTCTCCAGCAGCAACAACCTGGTTGACCAGGCAAGCACCAGACGAGCCTGGACCATGGCCGGGCTCAGAGAGTAGAGAAACTGTCGAAACTCTTCAAGCTTACGGCATGATCCTTTAGATTTTTTTTTCGTGTTGGACTGTAGAGTTAACATTAAGAGACACGTAAGTCTTTTAATATATTTTTTCCCCAATAATCTAACTTATCCATAATTATTATCGGAGTCCACGATATTTACTTAATATTTGTTACGATTCTGGTTTGTAGACCACTAAACCATACCACGGGCGGGGATAGAACCCACGGTCAGAGAGTCTCAAAACTCCAGACCGTCGTGTTAGCCACTGGACCAGCTAGCCACAATAAGATTCGTCCAACTAGGTATATTTCTACACCATAGGAAGGTTAGCATAGGCCACCACTGTGACCACAAATGCAAGTTTTTACAGACGAATCTCCAGCTAGTGTGGCCGTGACGAACTCTAGCTCAAGTCCCCTCTCTGCCGTCAACATGACTCACGAAATCGTAATGACACGATTGTACAAATATTGTGGCTAGCTGGTCCAGTGGCTAACACGACGGTCTGGAGTTTTTAGACTCTCTGACCGCGGGTTCTATCCCCACCCTTGGTATGGTTTGTTTGCAATCGTGTCATTACGATTTCGTGAGTCTAGTAGACCACTGATATGTTTAGTGTTTATCGTAACTAATGCAGGAAGTATCGATGTGCTACTCACAATCTGAGTTATACAAGGCGATATGAGAGCTCTAAGGTCTCCGGATTTTATTTAAGAATATACTAAGCTTATCAGGGTACTTAATAGCATAAATAAACGTATATAATAATCAACTTGTCTAACATGGCGCCACAATCTACAACTGTGTACTGTCTTAACACAGTAACATAGGTGTCAGCAACGGGTTAATCACAAGACTTAGGCGGACAATTACTGGACTGGAAATCTCTCGGTACCGCTGTTTTCCAGAGAGAATCAGAACTCACTAGTGAAATCCCGCGCCAAAGACTGTTGTGGAGATAGTACTGATGGACCAGGAGAACCTCTTAGGCGATGCTAACAACCTAAGGTGACAGCGAACTGCCTTGGGTAGAACGCTCAGGTGTGACGTCAACTCGAGAGGTACCAACTCTTCCAGTCGCCTAGTTACCTACCTAAATAATTTAGAGTCATATATTATGAATTAGAGAAATATAATAAGTGAAAAATGCCGTATTAACATTAAATTGTGTTACTGTGGTCTGAAAGGGACTTTCGTGCCTCTCTTTGATGGTGTATTCTTTCCGGTGACTTTTAACTTCCTATCTCTCTCATTCTTGTTTATCTCTGGTTCCTCCTTTTTTTCTCTTGTCAAATTTAATCTGTATTTCTTCAAGGTTTCTTTGTTTATTCTCTTCGTCTCTCCCTATTCCTGATTATATCTTAGGCTTTCTATTTTCTATATTTAATTTCTTCATTCTTCTTTTATCTCCATCGTTTTCTTGTACAGTTTTCCTTTCTGGTTCTCTTTCCCATTGCGGTTCCTTCGGTAAGTTTCTCATTCCATCAGGGTCACCCATTCTGTTGTCCCATTTTCTGTCTACTCAGAGGTTCCAGTGCCCCTGGAAGCCTGGATTTACATCCCTTAATATTAGGGATGTAAATCTTGGAACCACGTAGTTGCTGGCATCAACTGGTTCACCATCAGTGTTATGAACCAGGTCTTGTTCATTTCATTGGAAAACCAGGTCAGGTCATTAGTAAACCAGGTCAGGTCATTAGTAAACCAGGTCAGGTCATTACTTCTTCAATATTTTTTTTTTTGTTCTCCATATTACTGGTCATCCAAGTGGTCCAAACTAGATCAGGTCATTTGAAAACCAGGTCAGGTCAGGTCATTAGTAAACCAGGTCAGCCCATTATTGCTTCAATATTTTTTTGTTTATCATATTTCTGGTCGTCCAGGTGGTCCAAGTCTACCCAGTCCACTGTATCCATTTATCCAATATTTTGCACTAATCGCAAATAACCCGCACATAAAAGACAGATTCACAATGAGAAGGTACCAGTATATATAGGCCAGCTGGCAGGGACGGGACCATGAGAGGCAGTAGAGGCAGAGATAAGACTGGGAGGCAGTAGCAGTTGTAAAGAACAGACACAATACTGGAACAATACATGAATAACCCGCATATAGAGAGGACGATATTTCGGTCCGACTTGGATCATTTAGAAAGTCACACTAACAGAAAACATGTATGATATCCGCCAAGACCAGGGTCCTGGAACGGGTCTTAACTTGAGATGACCCGTCTCTGGCTCCTGAAGGAGAATTGATTCTTCACTGTTGCAGCATATGCTGCTCAAGCATTGTTCTGGACAGTTCAGCTAGTGTGCCTCATAAGCGACCATGATTTGGTGCTGAGGTTACTCCATCTCAGCTGTTTCCTGAGCTGGAGACTGGGCTCTGTCCGCTCTGATAATCTGCAGATTCATGGCATCCACTGTCTCCTGCTCTATCAGTAAGCACACCCTCAGGAGTGTGCTGACCATCTGCCGGAACATGCTCTGTTGTTCCGTGGAGGGGATTGTGTTGCAGATAATATCCGTGAATGCCTCGATGAGTGTTAAGAGATCATCCCTGTTGAGGGCCGGCGTTGTCGGTGGGTTCGAAGCAGTGGATATTATCTGGGCTGTTGTAATCTGTGGGGGCTGCTGAGGGTTGTATTTCTTCACTGTGCACACCGTGGTCTGTTGCTGTATGTCAAGTTGGGTAGCCGGCATCTGCTGGTGAGGTGCAGGCACAGCCTGCATAGTGGCTGTGCCTGGCAAGAAGGCCGGTGGGGGCTCGTGTAGTACCGTCTGCTGATTGTGTTGCCCAGGTGTTTCCTGTTGGCGCCGCTTGTTCCTCATTTTTTTGTTTCTTCGTTGTGGTAGTGGGGGAGGATGCTCTTGTTCATGACACCTGGTTGAGTCTTCAAGGGTCGGAAATTCCTGGGCATTGAGTTGGATTGCCTGATGCACGTTCTGCAGTATGGCAGGATTCTCTGCACCCATCGTCTGCTGAGGGTGATGCTCTGCTGTAGCCCGCTGCCTCGTTGTTGGTGTCTTCCAGGCCTCACGAATTCTAGCGAGCCTCTCGGGGCATCCAAGGTTCCAGGCATGGTGTTTCTGCCTGCAATTCGGGCATCGTGGAGTGGGTGGTGATGCATTCTTCAGCTTGGTGATGCATTCCTCGGTAGGGTGGGGCTGGCTGCAGACACCGCAGATTACTCTGTTCGGACAGAGTGCACCCAGGTGTCCGTAACGCTGACACTTGAAACAGCGAACTGGTTCTGCCATGAAGGTCTTGACATCGTACCTGCCCCAAGAACCGAGGTCCAGCTGGGATGGCAGCGGTCCCACATACTGAATGAGGACCTGCCGGGTTAGTGCGTTGCCTGTCGACTTTGCTTTGAGACGCTGAGCTGACACCACACTGGGGTGAGCTGCTACTGCCTCGATGGGCATCATCAGCGGGTATTGAATCACTACACCCTTGGTGATTTTCTGCCGAGAATCCAGTTCCTCCAGAGTAAAGGAGCGGTCTGTCTCCATGACTCTCTTCAAGGTGGTATGCATTTCCCAGTTGATAGGAGTCAGAATTGGATCTCCCCTCAGGTTGAACCATGTCTTGAACCTCAGTTTGTGCCGTGTTTCCAGGTGTGTAACCACGTCATAGTGGGTTTTGTGTTCCCCATAAACCTTTACCTTGAATCTGGAAGGTGATTTGAGCTGGTTTACCTGCTCCTTGGAGGGGCGGCGTGTCTTAGTGTTGCTCACATTGATCCATCCCTCCGTATTCACTGGCTGCATGGTAAGGCTTGTCAAATCTGGAGACTCTTCCTCTGATGACACGGAGTGGTCTCGCAACTTCTTCGTTAGGACTGCGCCCCACATTTCTAAATCCGAGTCCTCCGTCGTGTCCCTGGAACATCGTGACACCTTCCTTTCGGCAGAAGCCAAGTGTCTGTCCACGTACGTCTGACTTTTGTGTGATATGTGAAAAAAAGGAGAGGAGGAGCCAGTATATATAGTCCAGCTGGCAGGAAAGCACAAGAGAGGTGGGAGAAGTAGCGGAAAGCACCCATATCCTGTACATGTATCTAATTGTCATATCCCCTAAGTCTGTGGTTCCCCAGAGCTCACATTCAGCATTTTCCAGGATTCATATTCTTTCCCAGAGTTCCCATCCAACCTTCATTCACAGGAAAGATATCTGATACAAGGAGTCATCTGTGCTATCAGAGTACTGATCATGCCCCTTCTTTCATTGAAGTTATTTTTTTACCTTCTACTGCTGCAATGTTGAGTACTTTCAATGAGTAGGCTTTGAACTACTCCCTTAAGGATTTTCCAGGTGTAAATTATAATGTACCTTTCTCGCCTACCTTTCAAGGAATACATTTCAGAGAAGTCGATCATTTCCAGGAGTTCATATACTGGAATTTATACAGGTATGAAGGTTCTCTGTACATTTTCCAGCTATGCACTCTCCTGGAATGTAGATGAATGGTTCAGAGAACCGACAGGTTGATAAATCATACACATGTGCAACACCTGGGTTTCTTTAACGAGGAAACGTTTCGCCACACAGTGGTTTCATCAGTCCATACAAAGGAGAATAGTGAAGAACAGGAGTTTGAGGTAATCAGTCCCTCAACCTTGAGTCGATATTATCAGTCCATCAATCTTGAAAAGAACACAGCATATGTGGGAAGTGGCTTATATACTGTAGGTAGGTGAGGTACAGCAGTCATAGATGGTGTCACAGCACATATGCTGTACTCTCTTCAAGGCTGAGGGACTGATTACCTCAAACTCCTCCTGTTCTTCACCACTCTCCTTTGTATGGACTGATGAAGCCACTGTGTGGCGAAACGTTTCCTCATTAAAGATACCCAAATGCTGTACATGTGTCTAATTTATCAACTCTCTCCTGCCATATATGGGACTCTTAGTATACAGAAAAAATCCGGCTTAGAGAGTCTAAGCTTATCTTTGATTGTTTTACTTATCCAGCTTATTATTTCTTCTGTGGAAGTGATATCAGTATTTTTTATATTGTGACTAATAACACCGTCACTTTTAAATGTCTTCCTTCAACATATACTGTCTTGAAGGATCCGAGTTTGTCTTGTGATCCGCGTCAGTCTTTATTTTTTTAACTCTTACATACCAGAGCAGCTAAAATTTGTCAATATTGGTCTCAGAAGAGTCACTGGTGATCGTCGTGAGTCTCCCGCTATCACTATGACAGACCTAAGAGTCACTGGTGATCGTCGTGAGTCTCCCGCCATCATTATGACAGACCTCAGAGTCACTGGTGATCGTCGTGAGTCTCCCGCTATCACTATGACAGACCTCAGAGTCACTGGTGATCGTCGTGAGTCTTCCGCCATCATTATGACAGACCTCAGAGTCACTGGTTATCGTCGTGAGTCTCCCTCCATCATTATGACAGACCTCAGAGTCACTGGTGATCGTCGTGAGTCTCCCGCCATCATTATGACAGACCTCAGAGTCACTGGTGATCACAGTAACAGTCTCCATCACTATGACAGACCTCAGAGTCACTGGTGATCACAGTAACAGTCTCCATCACTATGACAGACCTCAGAGTCACTGGTGATCACAGTAACAGTCTCCCTCCATCACTATGACAGACCTCAGAGTCACTGGTGATCACAGTAACAGTCTCCATCACTATGACAGACCTCAGAGTCACTGGTGATCACAGTAACAGTCTCCCTCCATCACTATGACAGACCTCAGAGTCACTGGTGATCGTCGTGAGTCTCCCGCTATCACTATGAGAGACCTAAGAGTCACTGGTGATCGTCGTGAGTCTCCCGCCACCACTATGACAGACCTCAGAGTCAATGGTGATCGTCATGAGTCTCCCGCCATCACTATGACAGAGCACAGAGTCAATGGTGATCGTCGTGAGTCTCCCGCCATCACTATGACAGACATCAGAGTCACTGGTGATCGTCGTGAGTCTCCCGCCATCATTATGACAGTCCTTAGAGTCACTGGTGATCGTCGTGAGTCTCCCGCCATCACTATGACAGACCTCAGAGTCACTGGTGATCGTCATGAGTCTCCCGCCATCAATATGACAGACCTCCGAGTCACTGGTGATCGTCGTGAGTCTCCCGCCATCAATATGACAGACCTCCGAGTCACTGGTGATCGTCGTGAGTCTCCCGCCATCAATATGACAGCCCTTAGAGTCACTGGTGATCGCCGTGAGTCTCCCGCCATCATTATGACAGACCTCAGTGTCACTGGTGATCACAGTAATAGTCTCCCTCCATCACTATGAGAGACCTCACAGTCACTGGTGATCACAGTAACAGTCTCCATCACTATGACAGACCTCAGAGTCACTGGTGATCACAGTAACAGTCTCCCTCCATCACTATGACAGACCTCAGTGTCACTGGTGATCACAGTAACAGTCTCCCTCCATCACTATGACAGACCTCAGAGTCACTGGTGATCACAGTAACAGTCTCCATCACTATGACAGACCTCACAGTCACTGGTGATCACAGTAACAGTCTCCATCACTATGACAGACCTCAGAGTCACTGGTGATCACAGTAACAGTCTCCCTCCATCACTATGACAGACCTCAGTGTCACTGGTGATCACAGTAACAGTCTCCCTCCATCACTATGACAGACATCAGAGTCACTGGTGATCACAGTAACAGTCTCCCTCCATCACTATGACAGACCTCAGAGTCACTGGTGATCACAGTAACAGTCTCCCTCCATCACTATGACAGACCTCAGAGTCACTGGTGATCACAGTAACAGTCTCCCTCCATCACTATGACAGACATCAGAGTCACTGGTGATCACAGTAACAGTCTCCCTCCATCACTATGACAGACCTCAGTGTCACTGGTGATCACAGTAACAGTCTCCCTCCATCACTATGACAGACATCAGAGTCACTGGTGATCACAGTAACAGTCTCCCTCCATCACTATGACAGACCTCAGAGTCACTGGTGATCACAGTAACAGTCTCCATCACTATGACAGACCTCAGAGTCACTGGTGATCACAGTAACAGTCTCCCTCCATCACTATGACAGACCTCAGAGTCACTGGTGATCACAGTAAGTCTCCCTCCATCACTATGACAGACCTCAGAGTCACTGGTGATCACAGTAACAGTCTCCATCACTATGACAGACATCAGAGTCACTGGTGATCACAGTAAGTCTCACTCCATCACTATGACAGACATCAGAGTCACTGGTGATCACAGTAACAGTCTCCATCACTATGACAGACCTCAGTGTCACTGGTGATCACAGTAACAGTCTCACTCCATCACTATGACAGACATCAGAGTCACTGGTGATCACAGTAACAGTCTCCCTCCATCACTATGAGAGACCTCAGAGTCACTGGTGATCACAGTAACAGTCTCCCTCCATCACTATGACAGACCTCAGTGTCACTGGTGATCACAGTAACAGTCTCCATCACTATGACAGACCTCAGTGTCACTGGTGATCACAGTAACAGTCTCCCTCCATCACTATGACAGACCTCAGAGTCACTGGTGATCACAGTAACAGTCTCCCTCCATCACTATGACAGACCTCAGTGTCACTGGTGATCACAGTAACAGTCTCCCTCCATCACTATGACAGACCTCAGAGTCACTGGTGATCACAGTAACAGTCTCCCTCCATCACTATGACAGACCTCAGAGTCACTGGTGATCACAGTAACAGTCTCCCTCCATCACTATGACAGACCTCAGAGTCACTGGTGATCACAGTAACAGTCTCCCTCCATCACTATGACAGACCTCAGAGTCACTGGTGATCACAGTAAGTCTCACTCCATCACTATGACAGACCTCAGTGTCACTGGTGATCACAGTAACAGTCTCACTCCATCACTATGACAGACATCAGAGTCACTGGTGATCACAGTAACAGTCTCCATCACTATGACAGACCTCAGTGTCACTGGTGATCACAGTAACAGTCTCCCTCCATCACTATGACAGACATCAGAGTCACTGGTGATCACAGTAACAGTCTCCATCACTATGACAGACATCAGAGTCACTGGTGATCACAGTAACAGTCTCCATCACTATGACAGACATCAGAGTCACTGGTGATCACAGTAACAGTCTCCATCACTATGACAGACATCAGAGTCACTGGTGATCACAGTAACAGTCTCCATCACTATGACAGACATCAGAGTCACTGGTGATCACAGTAACAGTCTCCCTCCATCACTATGACAGACCTCAGTGTCACTGGTGATCACAGTAACAGTCTCCCTCCATCACTATGACAGACCTCAGAGTCACTGGTGATCACAGTAACAGTCTCCATCACTATGACAGACCTCAGAGTCACTGGTGATCACAGTAACAGTCTCCCTCCATCACTATGACAGACCTCAGTGTCACTGGTGATCACAGTAACAGTCTCCATCACTATGACAGACCTCAGAGTCACTGGTGATCACAGTAACAGTCTCCATCACTATGACAGACCTCAGAGTCACTGGTGATCACAGTAACAGTCTCCCTCCATCACTATGACAGACCTCAGAGTCACTGGTGATCACAGTAACAGTCTCCCTCCATCACTATGACAGACCTCAGAGTCACTGGTGATCACAGTAACAGTCTCCCTCCATCACTATGACAGACATCAGAGTCACTGGTGATCACAGTAACAGTCTCCATCACTATGACAGACATCAGAGTGACTGGTGATCACAGTAACAGTCTCCATCACTATGACAGACCTCAGAGTCACTGGTGATCACAGTAACAGTGTCCCTCCATCACTATGACAGACCTCAGAGTCACTGGTGATCACAGTAACAGTCTCCCTCCATCACTATGACAGACCTCAGAGTCACTGGTGATCACAGTAACAGTCTCCCTCCATCACTATGACAGACCTCAGTGTCACTGGTGATCACAGTAACAGTCTCCCTCCCTCACTATGAGAGACCTCAGTGTCACTGGTGATCACAGTAACAGTCTCCCTCCATCACTATGACAGACCTCAGTGTCACTGGTGATCACAGTAACAGTCTCCCTCCATCACTATGACAGACCTCAGAGTCACTGGTGATCACAGTAACAGTCTCCATCACTATGACAGACCTCAGAGTCACTGGTGATCACAGTAACAGTCTCCATCACTATGACAGACCTCAGAGTCACTGGTGATCACAGTAACAGTCTCCCTCCATCACTATGACAGACCTCAGAGTCACTGGTGATCACAGTAACAGTCTCCATCACTATGACAGACCTCAGAGTCACTGGTGATCACAGTAACAGTCTCCCTCCATCACTATGACAGACCTCAGAGTCACTGGTGATCACAGTAACAGTCTCCCTCCATCACTGTGACAGACCTCAGAGTCACTGGTGATCACAGTAACAGTCTCCCTCCATCACTGTGACAGACCTCAGTGTCACTGGTGATCACAGTAACAGTCTCCCTCCATCACTATGACAGACATCAGTGTCACTGGTGATCACAGTAACAGTCTCCATCACTATGACAGACCTCAGAGTCACTGGTGATCACAGTAACAGTCTCCCTCCATCACTATGACAGACCTCAGAGTCACTGGTGATCACAGTAACAGTCTCCCTCCATCACTGTGACAGACCTCAGAGTCACTGGTGATCACAGTAACAGTCTCCCTCCATCACTATGACAGACCTCAGAGTCACTGGTGATCACAGTAACAGTCTCCCTCCATCACTATGACAGACCTCAGTGTCACTGGTGATCACAGTAACAGTCTCCCTCCATCACTATGACAGACCTCAGTGTCACTGGTGATCACAGTAACAGTCTCCCGCCATCACTATGACAGACCTCAAGAGTCACTGGTGATCACAGTAACAGTCTCCCTCCATCACTATGACAGACCTCAGTGTCACTGGTGATCACAGTAACAGTCTCCCTCCATCACTATGACAGACCTCAGAGTCACTGGTGATCACAGTAACAGTCTCCATCACTATGACAGACATCAGAGTCACTGGTGATCACAGTAACAGTCTCCCTCCATCACTATGACAGACCTCAGAGTCACTGGTGATCACAGTAACAGTCTCCCTCCATCACTATGACAGACCTCAGTGTCACTGGTGATCACAGTAACAGTCTCCCTCCATCACTATGACAGACCTCAGTGTCACTGGTGATCACAGTAACAGTCTCCCTCCATCACTATGACAGACCTCAGAGTCACTGGTGATCACAGTAACAGTCTCCCTCCATCACTATGACAGACCTCAGTGTCACTGGTGATCACAGTAACAGTCTCCATCACTATGACAGACCTCATAGTCACTGGTGATCACAGTAACAGTCTCCCTCCATCACTATGACAGACCTCATAGTCACTGGTGATCACAGTATCAGTCTCCCTCCATCACTATGACAGACCTCATAGTCACTGGTGATCACAGTAACAGTCTCTCTCCATCACTATGACAGACCTCATAGTCACTGGTGATCACAGTAACAGTCTCCCTCCATCACTATGACAGACCTTAGAGTCACTGTTGATCACAGTAACAGTCTCCCTCCATCACTGTGACAGACCTCAAGAGTCACTGGTGATCACAGTAACAGTCTCCATCACTATGACAGACCTCAGAGTCACTGGTGATCACAGTAACAGTCTCCATCACTATGACAGACCTCAGAGTCACTGGTGATCACAGTAACAGTCTCCCTCCATCACTATGACAGACCTCAGAGTCACTGGTGATCACAGTAACAGTCTCCCTCACTATGACAGACCTCAGTGTCACTGGTGATCACAGTAACAGTCTCCCTCCATCACTATGACAGACCTCAGAGTCACTGGTGATCACAGTAACAGTCTCCCTCCCTCACTATGACAGACCTCAGAGTCACTGGTGATCACAGTAACAGTCTCCATCACTATGACAGACCTCAGAGTCACTGGTGATCACAGTAACAGTCTCCCTCCATCACTATGACAGACCTCAGTGTCACTGGTGATCACAGTAACAGTCTCCCTCACTATGACAGACCTCAGTGTCACTGGTGATCACAGTAACAGTCTCCCTCCATCACTATGACAGACCTCAGAGTCACTGGTGATCACAGTAACAGTCTCCCTCCATCACTATGACAGACCTCAGAGTCACTGGTGATCACAGTAACAGTCTCCCTCCATCACTATGACAGACATGAGAGTCACTGGTGATCACAGTAACAGTCTCCCTCCATCACTATGACAGACCTCAGAGTCACTGGTGATCACAGTAACAGTCTCCCTCCATCACTATGACAGACCTCAGAGTCACTGGTGATCACAGTAACAGTCTCCATCACTATGACAGACCTCAGAGTCACTGGTGATCACAGTAACAGTCTCCCTCCATCACTATGACAGACCTCAGAGTCACTGGTGATCACAGTAACAGTCTCCATCACTATGACAGACATCAGAGTCACTGGTGATCACAGTAACAGTCTCCATCACTATGACAGACCTCAGAGTCACTGGTGATCACAGTAACAGTCTCCATCACTATGACAGACCTCAGTGTCACTGGTGATCACAGTAACAGTCTCCATCACTATGACAGACATCAGAGTCACTGGTGATCACAGTAACAGTCTCCCTCCATCACTATGACAGACCTCAGAGTCACTGGTGATCACAGTAACAGTCTCCCTCCATCACTATGACAGACATCAGAGTCACTGGTGATCACAGTAACAGTCTCCCTCCATCACTATGACAGACCTCAGAGTCACTGGTGATCACAGTAACAGTCTCCCTCCATCACTATGACAGACCTCAGTGTCACTGGTGATCACAGTAACAGTCTCCCTCCATCACTATGACAGACCTCAGAGTCACTGGTGATCACAGTAACAGTCTCCCTCCATCACTATGACAGACATCAGAGTCACTGGTGATCACAGTAACAGTCTCCCTCCATCACTATGACAGACCTCAGAGTCACTGGTGATCACAGTAACAGTCTCCCTCCATCACTATGACAGACCTCAGTGTCACTGGTGATCACAGTAACAGTCTCCCTCCATCACTATGACAGACCTCAGAGTCACTGGTGATCACAGTAACAGTCTCCCTCCATCACTATGACAGACCTCAGTGTCACTGGTGATCACAGTAACAGTCTCCCTCCATCACTATGACAGACATCAGAGTCACTGGTGATCACAGTAACAGTCTCCATCACTATGACAGACATCAGAGTCACTGGTGATCACAGTAACAGTCTCCCTCCATCACTATGACAGACCTCAGTGTCACTGGTGATCACAGTAACAGTCTCCCTCCATCACTATGACAGACCTCAGAGTCACTGGTGATCACAGTAACAGTCTCCCTCCATCACTATGACAGACCTCAGTGTCACTGGTGATCACAGTAACAGTCTCCCTCCATCACTATGACAGACCTCAGTGTCACTGGTGATCACAGTAACAGTCTCCCTCCATCACTATGACAGACCTCAGTGTCACTGGTGATCACAGTAACAGTCTCCCTCCATCACTATGACAGACCTCAGAGTCACTGGTGATCACAGTAACAGTCTCCATCACTATGACAGACATCAGAGTCACTGGTGATCACAGTAACAGTCTCCATCACTATGACAGACCTCAGAGTCACTGGTGATCACAGTAACAGTCTCCCTCCATCACTATGACAGACCTCAGTGTCACTGGTGATCACAGTAACAGTCTCCCTCCATCACTATGACAGACCTCAGAGTCACTGGTGATCACAGTAACAGTCTCCCTCCATCACTATGACAGACCTCAGTGTCACTGGTGATCACAGTAACAGTCTCCCTCCATCACTATGACAGACCTCAGAGTCACTGGTGATCACAGTAACAGTCTCCCTCCATCACTATGACAGACCTCAGTGTCACTGGTGATCACAGTAACAGTCTCCATCACTATGACAGACCTCAGAGTCACTGGTGATCACAGTAACAGTCTCCATCACTATGACAGACCTCAGAGTCACTGGTGATCACAGTAACAGTCTCCCTCCATCACTATGACAGACATCAGAGTCACTGGTGATCACAGTAACAGTCTCCCTCCATCACTATGACAGACCTCAGAGTCACTGGTGATCACAGTAACAGTCTCCATCACTATGACAGACCTCAGAGTCACTGGTGATCACAGTAACAGTCTCCCTCCATCACTATGACAGACCTCAGAGTCACTGGTGATCACAGTAACAGTCTCCCTCCATCACTATGACAGACCTCAGTGTCACTGGTGATCACAGTAACAGTCTCCCTCCATCACTATGACAGACCTCAGAGTCACTGGTGATCACAGTAACAGTCTCCCTCCATCACTATGACAGACCTCAGAGTCACTGGTGATCACAGTAAGTCTCCCTCCATCACTAAGACACTTCAGGGTCCTCAGGGCTGTGAATGACCCACGTACAAACTAAGGTGAAGCTGTGTGTCAGTAACCAACAATATCACATAAGAGTCACAATAGTGGACTCACTTATAGGAGCACCAGACAGAGAGTAACTGGAGGACAAGGTATTTTAAACCATTTTGTTCATGGAGTCTCCCGGAAATCTTCCTGTGACGTCATTGACGGCCATCTTTTGTCAGCCATGACCAAAACTCCTTCGATTTACCCAGTTTTTGTCAAATATTGATATAGCTTTTCAAATTTGTTCCAATTCTTATATTTTGATGGTCAGAGTATTTAGTAAACATATAGCCAGCTA
This sequence comes from Cherax quadricarinatus, assembly GCF_038502225.1. Lineage (NCBI taxonomy): Eukaryota > Metazoa > Arthropoda > Malacostraca > Decapoda > Parastacidae > Cherax > Cherax quadricarinatus. Next base: position 16,214,647 of record NC_091380.1, read on the forward strand.
CCACTGCAACATCCTTTAAGTGATAATAGACTAGTTATAGTTAAATATGCAATATCGTATTATTCATGATTACTTATGTATGTTAAATAAAGCATGTATACCTTGGATAAGAAGAATTTAGTAAAATATGACCTGGACTTGAGTCCTGGACATGGGAAGTACAGTGTCTGCACTTTAAAGGACCGGTTTGGGATATTGGCAGTTTGGTAAGACTTCTAAACTGTCGTATCTGGGCGCCTCTGCCAAGACAGTGATGACGTATGAGTGATGGTAAGAGCTGAATGATGATGTATGAGTGATGGTAAGAGTTGAATGATGATGTATGAGTGATGGTAAGAGTTGAATGATGATGTATGAGTGATGGTAAGAGTTGAATGATGATGTATGAGTGATGGTAAGTGTTGAATGATGATGTATGAGTGATGGTAAGAGTTGAATGATGATGTATGAGTGATGGTAAGTGTTGAATGATGATGTATGAGTGATGGTAAGTGTTGAATGATGATGTATGAGTGATGGTAAGTGTTGAATGATGATGTATGAGTGATGGTAAGTGTTGAATGATGATGTATGAGTGATGGTAAGAGTTGAATGATGTATGAGTGATGGTAAGAGTTGAGTGATGATGTATGAGTGATGGTAAGTGTTGAATGATGATGTATGAGTGATGGTAAGAGTTGAATGATGATGTATGAGTGATGGTAAGTGTTGAATGATGTATGAGTGATGGTAAGTGTTGAATGATGTATGAGTGATGGTAAGAGTTGAATGATGATGTATGAGTGATGGTAAGTGTTGAATGATGTATGAGTGATGGTAAGAGTTGAATGATGTATGAGTGATGGTAAGAGTTGAATGATGATGTATGAGTGATGGTAAGAGTTGAATGATGATGTATGAGTGATGGTAAGTGTTGTATGATGATGTATGAGTGATGGTAAGAGTTGTATGATGATGTATGAGTGATGGTAAGTGTTGAATGATGATGTATGAGTGATGGTAAGAGTTGAATGATGTATGAGTGATGGTAAGTGTTGAATGATGTATGAGTGATGGTAAGAGTTGAATGATGATGTATGAGTGATGGTAAGAGTTGAATGATGATGTATGAGTGATGGTAAGTGTTGTATGATGATGTATGAGTGATGGTAAGAGTTGAATGATGATGTATGAGTGATGGTAAGTGTTGTATGATGATGTATGAGTGATGGTAAGTGTTGTATGATGATGTATGAGTGATGGTAAGAGTTGAATGATGATGTATGAGTGATGGTAAGAGTTGAATGATGATGTATGAGTGATGGTAAGAGTTGAATGATGATGTATGAGTGATGGTAAGAGTTGAATGATGATGTATGAGTGATGGTAAGAGTTGAATGATGATGTATGAGTGATGGTAAGAGTTGAATGATGATGTATGAGTGATGGTAAGTGTTGAATGATGATGTATGAGTGATGGTAAGAGTTGAATGATGATGTATGAGTGATGGTAAGAGTTGAATGATGATGTATGAGTGATGGTAAGTGTTGTATGATGATGTATGAGTGATGGTAAGAGTTGAATGATGATGTATGAGTGATGGTAAGTGTTGTATGATGATGTATGAGTGATGGTAAGAGTTGAATGATGATGTATGAGTGATGGTAAGAGTTGAATGATGTATGAGTGATGGTAAGTGTTGTATGATGATGTATGAGTGATGGTAAGAGTTGAATGATGTATGAGTGATGGTAAGTGTTGAATGATGATGTATGAGTGATGGTAAGAGTTGAATGATGTATGAGTGATGGTAAGAGTTGAATGATGATGTATGAGTGATGGTAAGTGTTGAATGATGATGTATGAGTGATGGTAAGAGTTGAATGATGATGTATGAGTGATGGTAAGAGTTGAATGATGATGTATGAGTGATGGTAAGAGTTGAATGATGATGTATGAGTGATGGTAAGAGTTGAATGATGATGTATGAGTGATGGTAAGATTTGAATGATGATGTATGAGTGATGGTAAGTGTTGAATGATGTATGAGTGATGGTAAGAGTTGAATGATGTATGAGTGATGGTAAGAGTTGAATGATGATGTATGAGTGATGGTAAGAGTTGAATGATGTATGAGTGATGGTAAGAGTTGAATGATGATGTATGAGTGATGGTAAGAGTTGAATGATGTATGAGTGATGGTAAGAGTTGAATGATGTATGAGTGATGGTAAGAGTTGAATGATGATGTATGAGTGATGGTAAGTGTTGAATGATGATGTATGAGTGATGGTAAGTGTTGAGTGATGATGAATGATGTATGAGTGATGGTAAGAGTTGAATGATGTATTAGGGTTGCTAAGTGTTGTATTATGATGTATGAGTGATGGTAAGAGTTGAATGATGATGTATGAGTGATGGTAAGAGTTGAATGATGTATGAGTGATGGTAAGAGTTGAATGATGATGTATGAGTGATGGTAAGAGTTGAATGATGTATGAGTGATGGTAAGTGTTGAATGATGATGTATGAGTGATGGTAAGATTTGAATGATGATGTATGAGTGATGGTAAGAGCTGAATGATGATGTATGAGTGATGGTAAGAGTTGAATAATGATGTATGAGTGATGGTAAGTGTTGAATGATGATGTATGAGTGATGGTAAGAGTTGAATGATATATGAGTGATGGTAAGTGTTGAATGATGATGTATGAGTGATGGTAAGAGTTGAATGATGATGTATGAGTGATGGTAAGAATGATGTGAGTGATGGTAAGTGTTGTATGATGATGTATGAGTGATGGTAAGAGTTGAATGATGATGTATGAGTGATGGTAAGTGTTGAATGATGTATGAGTGATGGTAAGTGTTGAATGATGTATGAGTGATGGTAAGTGTTGAATGATGTATGAGTGATGGTAAGAGTTGAATGATGATGTATGAGTGATGGTAAGTGTTGAATGATGATGTATGAGTGATGGTAAGTGTTGAATGATGTATGAGTGATGGTAAGTGTTGAATGATGATGTATGAGTGATGGTAAGAGTTGAATGATGATGTATGAGTGATGGTAAGAGTTGAATGATGATGTATGAGTGATGGTAAGAGCTGAATGATGTATGAGTGATGGTAAGTGTTGTATGATGATATATGAGTGATGGTAAGTGTTGAATGATGATGTATGAGTGATGGTAAGAGTTGAATGATGATGTATGAGTGATGGTAAGAGTTGAATGATGATGTATGAGTGATGGTAAGTGTTGAATGATGATGTATGAGTGATGGTAAGAGTTGAATGATGATGTATGAGTGATGGTAAGATTTGAATGATGATGTATGAGTGATGGTAAGTGTTGAATGATGATGTATGAGTGATGGTAAGAGTTGAATGATGATGTATGAGTGATGGTAAGTGTTGAATGATGATGTATGAGTGATGGTAAGAGCTGAATGATGTATGAGTGATGGTAAGTGTTGTATGATGATGTATGAGTGATGGTAAGTGTTGAATGATGATGTATGAGTGATGGTAAGAGTTGAATGATGTATGAGTGATGGTAAGAGTTGAATGATGTATGAGTGATGGTAAGTGTTGTATGATGATGTATGAGTGATGGTAAGAGTTGAATGATGATGTATGAGTGATGGTAAGTGTTGAATGATGTATGAGTGATGGTAAGTGTTGAATGATGATGTATGAGTGATGGTAAGAGTTGAATGATGTATGAGTGATGGTAAGAGTTGAATGATGTATGAGTGATGGTAAGTGTTGTATGATGATGTATGAGTGATGGTAAGTGTTGTATGATGATGTATGAGTGATGGTAAGTGTTGAATGATGTATGAGTGATGGTAAGAGTTGAATGATGATGAGTGTAAGTGTTGTAGTGATGTATGAGTGATGGTAAGTGTTGTATGATGATGTATGAGTGATGGTAAGTGTTGAATGATGTATGAGTGATGGTAAGAGTTGAAAGATGTATGAGTGATGGTAAGTGTTGAATGATGTATGAGTGATGGTAAGAGTTGAATGATGATGTATGAGTGATGGTAAGTGTTGAATGATGTATGAGTGATGGTAAGTGTTGTATGATGATGTATGAGTGATGGTAAGAGTTGAATGATGATGTATGAGTGATGGTAAGAGTTGAATGATGATGTATGAGTGATGGTAAGAGTTGAATGATGATGTATGAGTGATGGTAAGAGTTGAATGATGATGTATGAGTGATGGTAAGAGTTGAATGATGATGTATGAGTGATGGTAAGAGTTGAATGATGATGTATGAGTGATGGTAAGAGTTGAATGATGATGTATGAGTGATGGTAAGAGTTGAATGATGATGTATGAGTGATGGTAAGAGTTGAATGATGATGTATGAGTGATGGTAAGTGTTGTATGATGATGTATGAGTGATGGTAAGTGTTGAATGATGATGTATGAGTGATGGTAAGAGTTGAAAGATGTATGAGTGATGGTAAGAGTTGAATAATGATGTATGAGTGATGGTAAGAGTTGAATGATGATGTATGAGTGATGGTAAGAGTTGAATGATGATGTATGAGTGATGGTAAGAGTTGAATGATGATGTATGAGTGATGGTAAGAGTTGAATGATGATGTATGAGTGATGGTAAGTGTTGTATGATGATGTATGAGTGATGGTAAGAGTTGAAAGATGATGTATGAGTGATGGTAAGAGTTGAATGATGATGTATGAGTGATGGTAAGAGTTGAAAGATGTATGAGTGATGGTAAGAGTTGAATGATGATGTATGAGTGATGGTAAGTGTTGTATGATGATGTATGAGTGATGGTAAGTGTTGTATGATGATGTATGAGTGATGGTAAGTGTTGTATGATGATGTATGAGTGATGGTAAGAGTTGAATAATGATGTATGAGTGATGGTAAGTGTTGTATGATGATGTATGAGTGATGGTAAGTGTTGTATGATGATGTATGAGTGATGGTAAGTGTTGTATGATGATGTATGAGTGATGGTAAGAGTTGAATAATGATGTATGAGTGATGGTAAGAGTTGAAAGATGATGTATGAGTGATGGTAAGAGTTGAATGATGATGTATGAGTGATGGTAAGTGTTGAATGATGTATGAGTGATGGTAAGAGTTGTATGATGATGTATGAGTGATGGTAAGAGTTGAATAATGATGTATGAGTGATGGTAAGAGTTGAATGATGATGTATGAGTGATGGTAAGAGTTGAATGATGATGTATGAGTGATGGTAAGTGTTGTATGATGATGTATGAGTGATGGTAAGAGTTGAATAATGATGTATGAGTGATGGTAAGTGTTGAATGATGTATGAGTGATGGTAAGAGTTGAATGATGTATGAGTGATGGTAAGAGTTGTATGATGATGTATGAGTGATGGTAAGAGTTGAATGATGATGTATGAGTGATGGTAAGTGTTGTATGATGATGTATGAGTGATGGTAAGAGTTGAATGATGATGTATGAGTGATGGTAAGAGTTGTATGATGATGTATGAGTGATGGTAAGAGTTGAATGATGATGTATGAGTGATGGTAAGTGTTGTATGATGATGTATGAGTGATGGTAAGAGTTGAATGATGATGTATGAGTGATGGTAAGAGTTGAATGATGATGTATGAGTGATGGTAAGTGTTGAATGATGTATGAGTGATGGTAAGTGTTGAATGATGTATGAGTGATGGTAAGTGTTGAATGATGTATGAGTGATGGTAAGAGTTGTATGATGATGTATGAGTGATGGTAAGAGTTGAATGATGATGTATGAGTGATGGTAAGAGTTGAATGATGATGTATGAGTGATGGTAAGTGTTGAATGATGTATGAGTGATGGTAAGTGTTGAATGATGTATGAGTGATGGTAAGAGTTGTATGATGATGTATGAGTGATGGTAAGAGTTGAATGATGTATGAGTGATGGTAAGAGTTGTATGATGATGTATGAGTGATGGTAAGAGTTGAATAATGATGTATGAGTGATGGTAAGTGTTGAATGATGTATGAGTGATGGTAAGTGTTGAATGATGTATGAGTGATGGTAAGAGTTGTATGATGATGTATGAGTGATGGTAAGAGTTGAATAATGATGTATGAGTGATGGTAAGTGTTGAATGATGTATGAGTGATGGTAAGTGTTGAATGATGTATGAGTGATGGTAAGAGTTGAATGATGATGTATGAGTGATGGTAAGAGTTGTATGATGATGTATGAGTGATGGTAAGTGTTGAATGATGATGTATGAGTGATGGTAAGAGTTGAATGATGTATGAGTGATGGTAAGTGTTGAATGATGTATGAGTGATGGTAAGTGTTGAATGATGTATGAGTGATGGTAAGAGTTGAATGATGTATGAGTGATGGTAAGAGTTGAATGATGATGTATGAGTGATGGTAAGTGTTGTATGATGATGTATGAGTGATGGTAAGTGTTGAATGATGATGTATGAGTGATGGTAAGAGTTGAATGATGTATGAGTGATGGTAAGTGTTGAATGATGTATGAGTGATGGTAAGAGTTGAATGATGATGTATGAGTGATGGTAAGAGTTGTATGATGATGTATGAGTGATGGTAAGTGTTGAATGATGTATGAGTGATGGTAAGAGTTGAATGATGATGTATGAGTGATGGTAAGTGTTGAATGATGATGTATGAGTGATGGTAAGTGTTGTATGATGATGTATGAGTGATGGTAAGAGTTGAATGATGATGTATGAGTGATGGTAAGTGTTGAATGATGATGTATGAGTGATGGTAAGAGTTGAATGATGATGTATGAGTGATGGTAAGAGTTGTATGATGATGTATGAGTGATGGTAAGAGTTGAATGATGTATGAGTGATGGTAAGAGTTGTATGATGATGTATGAGTGATGGTAAGAGTTGAATGATGATGTATGAGTGATGGTAAGTGTTGAATGATGTATGAGTGATGGTAAGAGTTGTATGATGATGTATGAGTGATGGTAAGTGTTGAATGATGTATGAGTGATGGTAAGAGTTGTATGATGATGTATGAGTGATGGTAAGTGTTGAATGATGTATGAGTGATGGTAAGAGTTGAATGATGATGTATGAGTGATGGTAAGAGTTGAATGATGTATGAGTGATGGTAAGAGTTGAATGATGATGTATGAGTGATGGTAAGAGTTGAATGATGATGTATGAGTGATGGTAAGAGTTGTATGATGATGTATGAGTGATGGTAAGTGTTGAATGATGTATGAGTGATGGTAAGTGTTGAATGATGATGTATGAGTGATGGTAAGTGTTGAATGATGTATGAGTGATGGTAAGAGTTGAATGATGTATGAGTGATGGTAAGTGTTGTATGATGATGTATGAGTGATGGTAAGTGTTGAATGATGATGTATGAGTGATGGTAAGTGTTGAATGATGATGTATGAGTGATGGTAAGAGTTGAATGATGATGTATGAGTGATGGTAAGTGTTGAATGATGTATGAGTGATGGTAAGTGTTGAATGATGATGTATGAGTGATGGTAAGAGTTGAATGATGATGTATGAGTGATGGTAAGAGTTGTATGATGATGTATGAGTGATGGTAAGTGTTGAATGATGTATGAGTGATGGTAAGTGTTGAATGATGTATGAGTGATGGTAAGTGTTGAATGATGTATGAGTGATGGTAAGTGTTGAATGATGTATGAGTGATGGTAAGTGTTGAATGATGATGTATGAGTGATGGTAAGTGTTGAATGATGATGTATGAGTGATGGTAAGTGTTGAATGATGTATGAGTGATGGTAAGAGTTGAATGATGATGTATGAGTGATGGTAAGTGTTGAATGATGTATGAGTGATGGTAAGTGTTGAATGATGTATGAGTGATGGTAAGAGTTGAATGATGATGTATGAGTGATGGTAAGAGTTGAATGATGATGTATGAGTGATGGTAAGTGTTGAATGATGTATGAGTGATGGTAAGTGTTGTATGATGATGTATGAGTGATGGTAAGAGTTGAATGATGATGTATGAGTGATGGTAAGTGTTGAATGATGATGTATGAGTGATGGTAAGAGTTGAATGATGATGTATGAGTGATGGTAAGTGTTGAATGATGATGTATGAGTGATGGTAAGAGCTGAATGATGATGTATGAGTGATGGTAAGAGTTGAATGATGATGTATGAGTGATGGTAAGAGTTGAATGATGATGTATGAGTGATGGTAAGTGTTGAATGATGTATGAGTGATGGTAAGAGTTGAATGATGATGTATGAGTGATGGTAAGTGTTGAATGATGATGTATGAGTGATGGTAAGTGTTGTATGATGATGTATGAGTGATGGTAAGAGTTGAATGATGATGTATGAGTGATGGTAAGAGTTGAATGATGATGTATGAGTGATGGTAAGTGTTGAATGATGTATGAGTGATGGTAAGAGTTGAATGATGATGTATGAGTGATGGTAAGTGTTGAATGATGATGTATGAGTGATGGTAAGTGTTGTATGATGATGTATGAGTGATGGTAAGAGTTGAATGATGATGTATGAGTGATGGTAAGTGTTGAATGATGATGTATGAGTGATGGTAAGAGTTGAATGATGATGTATGAGTGATGGTAAGTGTTGAATGATGTATGAGTGATGGTAAGTGTTGAATGATGATGTATGAGTGATGGTAAGTGTTGAATGATGTATGAGTGATGGTAAGAGTTGAATGATGTATGAGTGATGGTAAGTGTTGAATGATGATGTATGAGTGATGGTAAGTGTTGAATGATGATGTATGAGTGATGGTAAGTGTTGAATGATGATGTATGAGTGATGGTAAGTGTTGAATGATGATGTATGAGTGATGGTAAGTGTTGAATGATGATGTATGAGTGATGGTAAGTGTTGAATGATGATGTATGAGTGATGGTAAGTGTTGAATGATGATGTATGAGTGATGGTAAGTGTTGAATGATGATGTATGAGTGATGGTAAGTGTTGAATGATGATGTATGAGTGATGGTAAGTGTTGAATGATGTATGAGTGATGGTAAGTGTTGAATGATGATGTATGAGTGATGGTAAGTGTTGAATGATGTATGAGTGATGGTAAGTGTTGAATGATGATGTATGAGTGATGGTAAGAGTTGAATGATGATGTATGAGTGATGGTAAGTGTTGAATGATGATGTATGAGTGATGGTAAGAGTTGAATGATGATGTATGAGTGATGGTAAGTGTTGAATGATGATGTATGAGTGATGGTAAGTGTTGAATGATGATGTATGAGTGATGGTAAGTGTTGAATGATGTATGAGTGATGGTAAGAGTTGAATGATGATGTATGAGTGATGGTAAGAGTTGAATGATGATGTATGAGTGATGGTAAGAGTTGAATGATGATGTATGAGTGATGGTAAGTGTTGAATGATGATGTATGAGTGATGGTAAGAGTTGAATGATGATGTATGAGTGATGGTAAGTGTTGAATGATGATGTATGAGTGATGGTAAGTGTTGAATGATGTATGAGTGATGGTAAGTGTTGAATGATGATGTATGAGTGATGGTAAGAGTTGAATGATGATGTATGAGTGATGGTAAGTGTTGAATGATGATGTATGAGTGATGGTAAGTGTTGAATGATGATGTATGAGTGATGGTAAGTGTTGAATGATGTATGAGTGATGGTAAGAGTTGAATGATGATGTATGAGTGATGGTAAGAGTTGAATGATGATGTATGAGTGATGGTAAGAGTTGTATGATGATGTATGAGTGATGGTAAGTGTTGAATGATGATGTATGAGTGATGGTAAGAGTTGAATGATGATGTATGAGTGATGGTAAGAGTTGTATGATGATGTATGAGTGATGGTAAGTGTTGAATGATGATGTATGAGTGATGGTAAGAGTTGAATGATGATGTATGAGTGATGGTAAGAGTTGAATGATGATGTATGAGTGATGGTAAGAGTTGAATGATGATGAAGGTTTTTTCTTTTTGGGTCACCCTGCCTCAGTGGGAAGCGGCCGACGTGTTGGAAAAAAAATGGCCCTGGCGGGTTTAGTGCTTAGCTATATTAAGTTAAATAGTAAGGTGGACATAAGATTCATTATTGCTGACAAATCTCAGCTGGAAGATTCTAAATGTGACAGTAAGAGGTTGGACTGTTTTGTGTCCGGACGAAACACCAGCACTTTTGTAGTGTCCAGAGGACACTAAGTGTCCAGACAAAGGTCATGCTGTCCCCTCGCAGTGTCCAGAGGACACTAAGCGTCCAGACAAAGGTCAGGCTGTCCCCTCGCAATATCCAGAGGACACTAAGCGTCCAGACAAAGGTCAGGCTGTCCCCTCGCAGTGTCCAGAGGACACTAAGCGTCCAGACAAAGGTCAGGCTGTCCCCTCGCAGTGTCCAGAGGACACTAAGCGTCCAGACAAAGGTCAGGCTGTCCCCTCGCAGTGTCCAGAGGACACTAAGTGTCCAGACAAAGGTCATGCTGTCCCCTCGCAGTGTCCAGAGGACACTAAGCGTCCAGACAAAGGTCAGGCTGTCCCCTCGCAGTGTCCAGAGGACACTAAGCGTCCAGACAAAGGTCAGGCTGTCCCCTCGCAGTATCCAGAGGACACTAAGCGTCCAAACAAAGGTCAGGCTGTCCCCTCGCAGTATCTAGAGGACGCTAAGCGCCCAGACAAAGGTCAGGGTGTCCCCTCGCAGTATCCAGAGGACGCTAAGCGCCCAGACAAAGGTCAGGCTGTCCCCTCGCAGTATCCAGAGGACGCTAAGCGCCCAGACAAAGGTCAGGCTGTCCCCTCGCAGTATCCAGAGGACGCTAAGCGCCCAGACAAAGGTCAGGCTGTCCCCTCGCAGTATCTAGAGGACGCTAAGCGTCCAAACAAAGGTCAGGATGTCCCCTCGCAGTATCCAGAGGACATTAAGCACCCAGACAAAGGTCAGGCTGACCCCTCGCAGTGTCCAGAGGACGCTAAGCGCCCAGACAAAGGTCAGCCTGTCCCCTCGCAGTGTCCAGAGGACACTAAGCGTCCAGACAAAGGTCAGGCTGTCCCCTCGCAGTGTCCAGAGGTCACTAAGCGCCCAGACAAAGGTTAGGCTGTCCCCTCGCAGTGTCCAGAGGACACTAAGCGCCCAGACAAAGGTCAGGCTGTCCCCTCGCAGTGTCCAGAGGACACTAAGCGCCCAGACAAATGTCAGGCTGTCCCCTCGCAGTGTCCAGAGGACACTTATGCGCCCAGACAAAGGTCAGGCTGTCTCCTCGCAGTGTCCAGAGGACGGTAAGCGCCCAGACAAAGGTCAGGCTGTCCCCTCGCAGTGTCCAGAGGACACTAAGCACCCAGACAAAGGTCAGGGTGACCCCTCGCAGTGTCCAGAGGACGCTAAGCGCCCAGACAAAGGTCAGGCTGCCCCTCGCAGTGTCAAGAGGACATTAAGCACCCAGACAAAGGTCAGGCTGACCCCTCGCAGTGTCCAGAGGACATTAAGCACCCTGACAAAGGTCAGGCTGACCCCTCGCAGTGTCCAGAGGACACTAAGCGCCCAGACAAAGGTCAGGCTGTCCCCTCGCAGTGTCCAGAGGACACTAAGCGTCCATACAAAGGTCAGGCTGTCCCCTCGCAGTGTCCAGAGGTCACTAAGCGCCCAGACAAAGGTCAGGCTGTCCCCTCGCAGTGTCCAGATGGCACTAAGCGTCCAGACAAAGGTCAGGCTGTCCCCTCGCAGTGCCGAGAGGACACTAAGCGCCCAGACAAAGGTCAGGCTGACCCCTCGCAGTGTCCAGAGGACACTAAGCGCCCAGACAAAGGTCAGGCTGTCCCCTCACAGTGTCCAGAGGACACTTATGCGCCCAGACAAAGGTTAGGCTGTCCCCTCGCAGTGTCCAGAGGACACTAAGCGCCCAGACGAAGGTCAGGCTGTCCCCTCGCAGTGTCCAGAGGACGCTAAGTGCCCAAAGGTCAGGCTGTCCCCTCGCAGTGTCCAGAGGTCACTAAGCGCCCAGACAAAGGTCAGGCTGTCCCCTCGCAGTGTCCAGAGGGCACTAAGCGTCCAGACAAAGGTCAGGCTGTCCCCTCGCAGTGCCCAGAGGACACTAAGCGCCCAGACAAAGGTCAGGCTGACCCCTCGCAGTGTCCAGAGGACACTAAGCGCCCAGACAAAGGTCAGGCTGTCCCCTCGCAGTGTCCAGAGGACGCTAAGCGCCCAGACAAAGGTCAGGCTGTCCCCTCACAGTGTCCAGAGGACACTTATGCGCCCAGACAAAGGTTAGGCTGTCCCCTCGCAGTGTCCAGAGGACACTAAGCGCCCAGACGAAGGTCAGGCTGTCCCCTCGCAGTGTCCAGAGGACGCTAAGTGCCCAAAGGTCAGGCTGTCCCCTCGCAGTGTCCAGAGGGCACTAAGCGTCCAGACAAAGGTCAGGCTGACCCCTCGCAGTGTCCAGAGGACGCTAAGCGCCCAGACAAAGGTCAGACTGTCCCCTCACAGTGTCCAGAGGACACTAAGCGCCCAGACAAAGGTTAGGCTGTCCCCTCGCAATGACCAGAGAGCACTAAGCGTCCAGACAAAGGTCAGGCTGACCCCTCGCAGTGTCCAGAGGACACTAAGCGCCCAGACAAAGGTCAGGCTGACCCCTCGCAGTGTCCAGAGGACACTAAGCGCCCAGACAAATGTCAGGCTGTCCCCTCGCAGTGTCCAGAGGACACTAAGCGCCCAGACAAAGGTCAGGCTGACCCCTCGCCGTGTCCAGAGGACGCTAAGCGCCCATACAAAGGTCAGGCTGTCCCCTCGCAGTGTCCAGAGGACACTTATGCGCCCAGACAAAGGTTAGGCTGTCCCCTCGCAGTGTCCAGAGGACACTAAGCGCCCAGACAAAGGTCATGCTGTCCCCTTGCAGTGTCCAGAGGGCACTAAGCGCCCAGACAAAGGTCAGGCCGTCCCCTCGCAGTGTCCAGAGGACACTTATGCGCCCAGACAAAGGTTATGCTGTCCCCTCGCAGTGTCCAGAGGACACTAAGCGCCCAAAGGTCAGGCTGTCCCCTCGCAGTGTCCAGAGGGCACTAAGCGTCCAGACAAAGGTCAGGCTGACCCATCGCAGTATCCAGAGGACGCTAAGCGCCCAGACAAAGGTCAGGCCGTCCCCTCGCAGTGTCCAGAGCACACTTATGTGCCCAGACAAAGGTCAGACTGTCCCCTCGCTGTGTCCAGAGGACACTAAGCGCCTAGACAATGGTTAGGCTGTCCATTCACAGTGTCCAGAGGACACTAAGTGCCCAGACAAAGGTCAGGCTGTCCCCTCGCAGTGTCCAGAGGACGCTAAGCGCCCAGACAAAGGTTAAGCTGTCCCCTCGCAGTGTCCAGAGGACACTAAGCGTCCAGACAAAGGTCAGGCTGTCCCCTCGCAGTGTCCAGAGGACACTAAGCGTCCAGACAAAGGTCAGGCTGTCCCCTCGCAGTATCCAGAGAACACTAAGCGTCCAGACAAAGGTCAGGCTGTCCCCTCGCAGTATCCAGAGGACACTAAGCGTCCAGACAAAGGTCAGGCTGTCCCCTCGCAGTATCCAGAGAACACTAAGCGTCCAGACAAAGGTCAGGCTGGCCCCTCGCAGTATCCAGAGGACACTAAGCGTCCAGACAAAGGTCAAGCTGTCCCCTCGCAGTGTCTAGAGGACACTTATGCGCCCAGACAAAGGTCAGGCTGTCCCCTCGCTGTGTCCAGAGGACACTAAGCGTTCAGACAAAGGTCAGGCTGTCCCCTCGCAGTGTCCAGAGGACACTAAGCGTTCAGACAAAGGTCAGGCTGTCCCCTCGCAGTGTCCAAAGGACACTAAGCGTCCAGACAAAGGTCAGGCTGTCCCCTCGCAGTGTCCAGAGGACACTAAGCGTCCAGACAAAGGTCAGGCTGTCCCCTCGCAGTGTCCAGAGGACACTAAGCGTCCAGACAAAGGTCAGGCTGTCCCCTCGCAGTGTCCAGAGGACACTAAGCACCCAGACAAAGGTCAGGCTGTCCCCTCGCAGTATCCAGAGGACACTAAGCGTCCAGACAAAGGTCAGGCTGTCCCCTCGCAATATCCAGAGGACACTAAGCGTCCAGACAAAGGTCAGGCTGTCCCCTCGCAGTGTCCAGAGGGCGCTAAGCGCCCAGACAAAGGTCAGGCTGTCCCCTCGCAGTGTCCAGAGGACACTAAGCGTCCAGACAAAGGTCAGGCTGTCCCCTCGCAGTGTCCAGAGGACACTAAGCGTCCAGACAAAGGTCAGGCTGTCCCCTCGCAGTGTCCAGAGGGCGCTAAGCGCCCAGACAAAGGTCAGGCTGTCCCCTCGCAGTGTCCAGAGGACACTAAGCGTCCAGACAAAGGTCAGGCTGTCCCGTCGCAGTGTCCAGAGGACACTAAGCACCCAGACAAAGGTCAGGCTGTCCCCTCGCAGTATCCAGAGGACACTAAGCGTCCAGACAAAGGTCAGGCTGTCCCCTCGCAATATCCAGAAGACACTAAGCGTCCAGACAAAGGTCAGGCTGTCCCCTCGCAGTGTCCAGAGGGCGCTAAGCGCCCAGACAAAGGTCAGGCTGTCCCCTCGCTGTGTCCAGAGGACACTAAGCGTCCAGACAAAGGTCAGGCTGTCCCCTCGCAGTGTCCAGAGGACACTAAGCGTCCAGACAAAGGTCAGGCTGTCCCCTCGCAGTATCCAGAGGACACTAAGCGTCCAGACAAAGGTCAGGCTGTCCCCTCGCAATATCCAGAGGACACTAAGCGTCCAGACAAAGGTCAGGCTGTCCCCTCGCAGTGTCCAGAGGACACTAAGCACCCAGACAAAGGTCAGGCTGTCCCCTCGCAGTGTCCAGAGGACACTAAGCACCCAGACAAAGGTCAGGCTGTCCCCTCGCAGTGTCCAGAGGACACTAAGCGTCCAGACAAAGGTCAGGCTGTCCCCTCGCAATATCCAGAGGACACTAAGCGCCCAGACAAAGGTCAGGCTGTCCCCTCGCAGTATCCAGAGGACACTAAGCGTCCAGACAAAGGTCAGGCTGTCCCCTCGCAGTGTCCAGAGGGCACTAAGCGCCCAGACAAAGGTCAGCCTGTCACAACCTAGCAGAGACTGATAAAATTCCATTAACTAATTGATTTGCCGTTATACATTAATACTGATTGACTGGATGAGGGTAATGCTATAGGGAAGACATACACGCTGGAGACTCTCCGGGCAGTACAGGTTCCGAGGATGATGGTTCTTGCCACAGTTCGGACACCGAAGTTCCATAGCTTCTCCTTTCTTCAGTTTACCCAAGCAGTCTTCGGCTGCTTGTTCCCGTAAATGACATCGGGCACTGAGTTGTTCCTTTGGCACCTATGCATCTCAAAGACTCTGTGTGGTATGTTTTATCTTGGTATTTCTCCCAGGAACTGAGATCTAATTGATGTGGGAAAGGTCCTCTTTTGTTGGATCAAGACCTGTCTCAGGTGTCCCGTAGTTCGATCGCTAGCGTACTCAGCTCACACACTGAGGTCCGGGGTTCGAATGTCCTCCTGTACGGCTGGAAAACATTACGGACGTGTTTCCATAGGACACCTGCTGTCTCTCTTCACCCATCAGTTTAAAATGGGTACCTGGGTGTTAGTGGACTGGTGTGGGTGGCATCCTGGGTGTTAGTGGACTGGTGTGGGTGGCATCCTGGGTGTTAGTGGACTGGTGTTGGTCACATTCTGGGTGTTAGTGGACTGGTGTGGGTGGCATCCTGGGTGTTAGTGGACTGGTGTTGGTCACATTCTGGGTGTTAGTGGACTGGTGTGGGTGGCATCCTGGGTGTTAGTGGACTGGTGTGGGTGGCATCCTGGGTGTTAGTGGACTGGTGTGGGTCGCATCCTGGGTGTTAGTGGACTGGTGTGGGTCGCATCCTGGGTGTTAGTGGACTGGTGTGGGTCGCATCCTGGGTGTTAGTGGACTGGTGTTGGTCGCATCCTGGGTGTTAGTGGACTGGTGTGGGTCACATCCTGGGTGTTAGTGGACTGGTGTTGGTCACATCCTGGGTGTTAGTGGACTGGTGTTGGTCACATCCTGGCTGTTAGTGGACTGGTGTGGGTCGCATCCTGGGTGTTAGTGGACTGGTGTGGGTCGCATCCTGGGTGTTAGTGGACTGGTGTTGGTCACATCCTGGGTGTTAGTGGACTGGTGTTGGTCACATCCTGGCTGTTAGTGGACTGGTGTGGGTCGCATCCTGGGTGTTAGTGGACTGGTGTGGGTCGCATCCTGGGTGTTAGTGGACTGGTGTTGGTCACATCCTGGGTGTTAGTGGACTGGTGTGGGTCGCATCCTGGGTGTTAGTGGACTGGTGTTGGTCACATCCTGGGTGTTAGTGGACTGGTGTTGGTCACATCCTGGCTGTTAGTGGACTGGTGTGGGTCGCATCCTGGGTGTTAGTGGACTGGTGTGGGTCGCATCCTGGGTGTTAGTGGACTGGTGTTGGTCACATCCTGGGTGTTAGTGGACTGGTGTTGGTCACATCCTGGCTGTTAGTGGACTGGTGTGGGTCGCATCCTGGGTGTTAGTGGACTGGTGTGGGTCGCATCCTGGGTGTTAGTGGACTGGTGTTGGTCACATCCTGGGTGTTAGTGGACTGGTGTGGGTCGCATCCTGGGTGTTAGTGGACTGGTGTTGGTCACATCCTGGGTGTTAGTGGACTGGTGTTGGTCACATCCTGGCTGTTAGTGGACTGGTGTGGGTCGCATCCTGGGTGTTAGTGGACTGGTGTGGGTCGCATCCTGGGTGTTAGTGGACTGGTGTTGGTCACATCCTGGCTGTTAGTGGACTGGTGTGGGTCGCATCCTGGGTGTTAGTGGACTGGTGTGGGTCACATCCTGGGTGTTAGTGGACTGGTGTGGGTCACATCCTGGGTGTTAGTGGACTGGTGTGGGTCACATCCTGGGTGTTAGTGGACTGGTGTGGGTCGCATCCTGGGTGTTAGTGGACTGGTGTGGGTCACATCCTGGGTGTTAGTGGACTGGTGTGGGTCACATCCTGGGTGTTAGTGGACTGGTGTGGGTCGCATCCTGGGTGTTAGTGGACTGGTGTGGGTCACATCCTGGGTGTTAGTGGACTGGTGTGGGTCACATCCTGGGTGTTAGTGGACTGGTGTGGGTCACATCCTGGGTGTTAGTGGACTGGTGTGGGTCACATCCTGGGATAAAACTGACCTAATTTACGGGAAATGCTCAGCATAACAAGTGGCTTTGTATATAGTAGCATGTCTGTATACCTTGTACATGTACTTGTATACCTTGTACATGTACTTGTATACCTTGTACATGTACTTGTATACCTTGTACATGTACTTGTATACCTTGTACATGTACTTGTATACCTTGTACATGTACTTGTATACCTTGTACATGTACTTGTATACCTTGTACATGTACTTGTCTACCTTGTACATGTACTTGTCTACCTTGTACATATACTTGTTGTGGCATGCAAAGAGTACGTAACCTTTATTCGGCGCATGGACACACCCTCATTTACAGGCTATCTCCCCCAACCAGCGAACCAGGTTGCTAAGAGTTGATGATGGGGCCCCGTCGTTCAACTAGTGACCAGGTTCTAGCCAATAAGAAGGTGGGATTGGCAATCGCAGAGGTTATGTGGATACCGCTCTCCTGTCTGCCCTTGTCATTCCCACTCTAGAGCTGGTTGAAGCACGGTCTGCTATCTTGTGGCTTCTATTTCTGCCTTGCTTACCGTGGAGTGCACTATATTTATCACTGTACATAGTGTACATATTGCTGTTATAAATTGGTGAAGGATAATATAAGTCTAAACTTTTTCTACTGTGTTTATTTGCTCCCATTACACCTGGGATAACAGGCCATTTGAAATCCTAGGTTGTAATACTTGTATACCTTGTACATGTACTTGTATACCTTGTACATGTACTTGTATACCTTGTAAATGCACTTGTATACCTTGTACATGTACTTGTATACCTTGTACATGCACTTGTATACCTTGTACATGTACTTGTATACCTTGTACATGTACTTGTATACCTTGTACATGTACTTGTATACCTTGTACATGTACTTGTATACCTTGTACATGTACTTGTATACCTTGTACATGTACTTGTATACCATGTACATGTACTTGTATACCTTGTACATGTACTTGTATACCTTGCACATGTACTTGTATACCTTGTACATGTACTTGTATACCATGTACATGTACTTGTATACCTTGTACATGTACTTGTATACCTTGTACATGTACTTGTATACCATGTACATGTACTTGTATACCTTGTACATGTACTTGTATACCTTGTACATGTACTTGTATACCTTGCACATGTACTTGTATACCTTGTACATGTACTTGTATACCTTGTACATGTACTTGTATACCATGTACATGTACTTGTATACCTTGTACATGTACTTGTATACCTTGTACATGTACTTGTATACCTTGTACATGTACTTGTATACCTTGTTCATGTAACAAATAAAGATTATTATTATTATTATTATTATTATTATTATTATTATTATTATAATTATTATAGGTACGTTGGTTCCTGGCTCGGAGCTGCTCAGCATCAGGAGGAATATCTAGCGAATAACGCAGTAGTAGGTCTTGTATCACCGGCTCTGTGAGAACGCGTAGAACTTCGGGGCAGTTCAAGCTCTTCAGTACCTCATAGGCCTGATAAATTAGACACATGTGCAGCTCTTGGGTATCTTTATTAAGGAAACGTTTCGCCACACAGTGGCTTCATCAGTCCATACACAGGAGAAACTTGAAGAACAGGAGGAGAATGAGGTAATCATCGACTCAAGGTTGAGGGACTGATTACCTCATTCTCCTCCTGTTCTTCAAGTTTCTCCTGTGTATGGATTGATGAAGCCACTGTGTGGCGAAACGTTTCCCTAATAAAGATACCCAAGAGTTGCACATGTGTCTAATTTATCAACGTGTCGGTTCTGTGAACCATTCATCTACAATCCTCATAGTGAGACACTGATCTCTTCTGGCTGTATTTTCTCCAAGTGAATTGTAGCAGCAAATAGGGTGTCATGGTGTCCTTTGTTGCCTACGGATGTGTTAGCTTGACTGATCTGCACGGAAACACTGTGTTTTCCCTACCAACCTTCGCCATACGGTATTTCTGTGGTTGGGACGGGTATTTCCTCATACGCCCCTGTCTCACTGGCCAGGCTGGTTACACTTGCCTCGCTGTTCCAGCAGCCGAAGGAGGTCTCTTGCAGGTTCTTCGCCAGGACTGCGCCCCACTTTTCCAGTACGAGTCTCTAGAGTTGAGTCCTTGGTACATCGTGACCTCTTGCTTTCGGAAAAAGCCCAGGTGTTTCTATGTGCCTGTCTCGTAACTCGGACATCTGATAATGGCCACTCAGGGCACAGAGGGTATATACAAGTATTGGAATGAGGTGCAAGGCATAATATAATCATTTTAAGTAGGGTATATATATATATATATATATATATATATATATATATATATATATATATATATATATATATATATATATATATATATATTTTATCACACTGGCCGATTCCCACCAAGGCAGGGTGGCCCGAAAAAGAAAAACTTTCACCATCATTCACTCCATCACTGTCTTGCCAGAAGGGTGCTTTACACTACAGTTTTTAAACTGCAACATTAACACCCCTCCTTCAGAGTGCAGGCACTGTACTTCCCATCTCCAGGACTCAAGTCCGGCCTGCCGGTTTCCCTGAATCCCTTCATAAATGTTACTTTGCTCACACTCCAACAGCACGTCAAGTATTAAAAACCATTTGTCTCCATTCACTCCTATCAAACACGCTCACGCATGCCTGCTGGAAGTCCAAGCCCCTCGCACACAAAACCTCCTTTACCCCCCTCCCTCCAACCTATATATATATATATATATATATATATATATATATATATATATATATATATATATATATATATATGCCCTGTGTCCTTGTATGTAACGGCTTATATCTAAGCAGGATTTAACTCCAGTAATATCACTGCTGCCACTCTTCCCTGATGCTTGTAAATCCCCGTCAGTGAATCACCATGCAGTGGATGTCATCAAGTTTGTTGTTAATGTGGTTAATCCTTGACAAGTACCGATCATTACGCTGCACCAGCCAGTGAATTTGTGTAGCTTAGTTAAGCAACTTATCTGGACTTAACCTGAGTCACACGGTGAGGATAATTTTGTCATATTACTGTATTACATATTGGGATGGCTGCTCTGAGGATTGTGGCTGTAGGACTCGGGATGGGCAGCAGTCCAGACTCTTGCAGAAGTAGCAGCTCCTGGAGCTCCAGAGTCCTTCATTGGCCTTTCTCCTCTTTGACTCGCCGGTATGCTCCCGGTCCGGGTCTTTTCCAGATGGTGACCCGGCCTTGAGACCTACGTCTCCCTTGGGAGAGGTACAAGTACCTCCTCATCTTCTGGACCAACTGTCCCCAGGCCCAGCCCCATTTCCCGCCCTCATGGGGCTCGTAGGGAGAAGCTAGGCCTTTGGTCTGCCATCTTCCCCGCCTTGGAAGGGCTAGTAGGAGTGGTGTCTGTCCATTCCTCCTCCTCCTTGATTCTCTTGCGCAGCCAGATATCAAGACTAGATGAAGGTGAACCTGGTGCAACATGGAGAAGAAGCAAACTCCCCTGGTTCTACTTCTGGTATACTGCCTTGCATTTAAAATTTCTGGTAGTACGCTCTTCTCAGTCTTTACGAGAGGAAAATACCTTGGCAATTCTTGTGCCATGGTGTGTCTCCCTGGAGACACACCATGGCACACCTATGTCAGGTGGCATTCTGATCATATCTGTGACTTGGTAAACCCGAGCAAAATCCAGACCCATACCTTAGTATCAGAGCAGTTCCACATCAGTGGTTCACCATCAGTAGCCACTGACCAGTGACATGAGCAAATTAATGCAATCATAAAAGGAGCCGGACGTGCAATAGGTCTCACGAAAAACCCCGATTTCTTAAGAAATTTGCCAATGGACCAACGATAAAACAATAATGGGGGCTAATTACCGTTCGATGCATTTATACCTTTGGTGAGCTCCCAGAGTTTTCTACTGCCAGAGCCCAGCCATGGGCCAGTCTAGTGTGGTGTTTGCCTGGTCTACTAGGCTGCTGCTGCTCGTGGCCCACTTCCCCACATATCTATCACAGCCTGGGTGATTTGGCACCTGGGCAATCAGGCACGGTAATACTGGCTGGATTCTGCGCATGGACGGGGCATTCGTGGGCTGGACGGCACATGAACCAGTCATGTAAGAAATCTGGATGGTAGGTTAAATGTTTACCTTACTGGACAACCAAGGAATCAATAGATATTAGTATTATAACCATTTAGTGTATACATAATATTTTCATTGAGGGGTGCTTCAAGGTTCCTTGCTCTTTCACCTACATATATTTTGTCACAGCCTCCGCAAGGTATAGTTTATACTTCTGCATTGACT
>NC_091380.1:16243604-16296104 GCF_038502225.1 Cherax quadricarinatus
TTTCGTAGGACAATCCCCGTAGCTCTGGGACTAGTCTTATTGCAAACCTTTGCACTTTCTCTAATTTCTTGACGTGCTTGACTAGGTGTGGATTCCAAACTGGTGCTGCATACTCCAGTATGGGCCTGACGTAAATGGTATACAGAGTCTTAAACGAATCCTTACTGAGGTATCGGAACGCTATCTATCCGTAGGTTTGCCAGGCGCCTGTATGCTGCAGCAGTTATCTGATTGATGTGTGCCTCGGGAGATGTGCTCAGTGTTATACTCACCCCCAGATCTTTTTCCTTGAGTGAGGTTTGCAGTCTTTGGCCATCTAAACTATATTGTGTCTGTGGTCTTCTTTGCCCTTCCCCAATCTTCATGACTTTGCATTTGGCAGGGTTAAATTCAAGGAGCCAGTTGCTGGACCAGGCTTGTAGCCTGTCCAGGTCTCTTTGTAGTCCTGCCTGATCCTCATCCGATTTGATTTTTCTCATTAACTTCGCATCATCTGCAAACAAGGACACTTCTGAGTCTATCCCTTCCGTTATGTCGTTCACATATACCAAGATCAGCACAGGTCCTAGGACTGACCCCTGTGGAACCCCGCTTGTCACAGGCGCCCGCTCTGACAACTCGCCACGTACCATGACTCGTTGTTGCCTCCCTGTCAGGTATTCTCTGATCCATTGCAGTGCCTTTCCTGTTATGTGTGCCTGATCCTCTAGCTTTTGCAGTAACCTCTTGTGAGGAACTGTGTCGAAGGCCTTCTTGCAGTCCAAAAATATGCAGTCGATCCACCCCTCTCTCTCTTGTCTTACTTCTGTCACCTTGTCATAAAACTCTAGTAGGTTTGTGACACAGGATTTTCCTTCCCTGAAACCGTGCTGGTTGTCAATTATACACTTGTTTCTTTCCAGGTGCTCCACCACTCTCCTCCTGATGATCTTCTCCATGACCTTGCATACTATACACGTTAGTGATACAGGTCTGTAGTTTAGTGCCTCATGTCTGTCTCCCTTTTTAAAAATTGGGACTACATTTGCCATTTTCCATACCTCAGGGAGTTGCCCAGTTTCAAATGATGTGTTGAAGATCTTTGTTAATGGCTCACACAATATCTCTGCTCCCTCTTTAAGGACCCATGGAGAGATGTTGTCAGGTCCCACCGCCTTTGAGGTGTCAAGTTCGCATAGCAGCTTCTTCACCTCCTCCTTGGTTATATGTACCTCATCCAGCACTTGCTGGTGTACCCCCCTGTTCTGATTTCCTGGAGTCCTACTGGTTTCCACTGTAAATACCTCTTTAAATCTTGTGTTGAGCTCCCGACATACCTCTCGGTCGTTTCTTGTGAATTCCCCATCACCCTTCCTCAGTCTGATTACCTGGTCCTTGACTGTTGTTTTCCTCCTGATGTGGCTGTACAACAGCTTCGGGTCAGTCTTTACTTTTGATGCTATGTCATTTTCATATTGTCGCTGAGCCTCCCTTCTTATCTGTGCATATTCGTTTCTGGCTCTTCGGCTAATCTCTTTATTTTCCTGAGTTCTCTGTCTTCTGTACCTTTTCCATTCTCTAGTACACCTAGTTTTTGCCTCCCTACACCTTTGGGTGAACCAAGGACTCGTTCTGTTCTTCCCATTATTTCTGTTTCCCTTGGGAACAAACCTCTCCTCTGCCTCCTTGCATTTTGTTGCCACATAGTCCATCATTTCTTGTACTGGTTTTCCTGTCAGTTCCCTCTCCCACTGAATGTCTTGAAGGAAGTTCCTCATGCCTGAGTAGTTCCCCCTTTTGTAGTTTGGTTTTTCCCAGCCTATTCCTGCTACTCTCTCCACTTGGAGCTCAACTATGTAGTCAAAGTACAGAACCACATCATCACTAGCTCCCAGGGGCCTTTCATGCAAGATACCCTCGATGTCCGAACTACTCAAGGTGAATACAAGGTCCAGTCTTGCTGGTTCATCCTCTCCTCTCTCTATGGTAGTGTCTCTAACATGTTGATGCATGAGGTTCTCCAGTACCACATCCATCATCTTGGCTCTCCAAGTTTCGGGACCCCCATGGGCCTCCAGGTTTTCCCAGTCAATCTCCTTGTGATTGAAATCACCCATAACTAGTAACTTTGCTCCCCCCATGTGTGCTCTCCTGGCCACCTCGGCTAGTGTGTCGATCATTGCTCTGTTGCTCTCATCGTATTCTTCTCTTGTCCTCCTGCAGTTCTGTGGTGGGTTGTACATTACTGCAATTATCACCTTATGTCCCTCAGACTGGATTGTTCCTACTAAGTAGTCCCTTTCGCCCGTGCCGTGTGTTACTGAGGATCTGGTGTGTGTGTGTGTTACTGAGGATCTGGTGTGTGTGTGTGTGTTACTGAGGATCTGATGTGTGTGTGTTACTGAGGATCTGGTGTGTGTGTGTTACTGAGGATCTGATGTGTGTGTGTTACTGAGGATCTGGTGTGTGTGTGTGTGTTACTGAGGATCTGATGTGTGTGTGTTACTGAGGATCTGGTGTGTGTGTTACTGAGGATCTGATGTGTGTGTGTTACTGAGGATCTGGTGTGTGTGTGTTACTGAGGATCTGGTGTGTGTGTGTTACTGAGGATCTGGTGTGTGTGTGTATTACTGAGGATCTGGTGTGTGTGTGTTACTGAGGATCTGGTGTGTGTGTGTGTGTGTGTGTGTGTGTGTGTGTGTGTGTGTGTGTGTGTTACTGAGGATCTGGTGTGTGTGTGTTACTGAGGATCTGGTGTGTGTTACTGAGGATCTGGTGTGTGTGTGTGTGTGTTACTGAGGATCTGGTGTGTGTGTGTGTGTTCCTGAGGATCTTGTGTACTCACCTAATTGTACTCACCTAATTGTGGTTGCAGGGGTCGAGACTCAGCTCCTGGCCCCGCCTCTTCACTGATCGCTACTAGGTCCTCTCCCTCTCTGCTTCCTGAGCTTTGTCATACCCCTTCTTAAAACTATGTATGGTTCCTGCCTCCACTACTTCAGTTGCTAGGCTATTCCACTTCCTGACGACTCTATGACTGAAGAAATACTTCCTAACATCCCTTTGACTCGTCTGAGTCTTCAGCTTCCAGTTGTGACCCCTTGTTTCTGTGTCCCCTCTCTGGAACATCCTGTCTCTGTCCACCTTATGTATTCCCGGCAGTATCTTGTATGTCGTTATCATGTTTCCCCTGACCCTTCTGTCCTCCAGTGTCGTCAGTCCGATTTCCTTCAACCTTTCCTCGTACGACATTCCCTTGAGCTCTGGGACTAGCCTTGTTGCAAACCTTTGTACTTTCTCTAACTTCTTGACGTGCTTGACCAGGAGTGGGTTCCAGACTGGTGCTGCATACTCCAGTATGGGCCTAACATACACAGTGTACAGTGTCTTGAACGATTCCTTATTAAGGTATCGGAACGCTATTCTCAGGTTTGCCAGGCGCCCGTATGCTGCAGCAGTTATTTGGTTGATGTGTGCTTCCGGTGATGTGCTCGGTGTTATGGTCACCCCAAGGTCTTTCTCCCTGAGTGAGG
This sequence comes from Cherax quadricarinatus, assembly GCF_038502225.1. NCBI lineage: Eukaryota > Metazoa > Arthropoda > Malacostraca > Decapoda > Parastacidae > Cherax > Cherax quadricarinatus. The sequence continues at coordinate 16,247,117 of NC_091380.1, forward strand.
TCTGTAGTCTTTGTCCACCTAGCCTATACTCTGTCTGCGGTCTTCTTTGCCCCTCCCCAATCTTCATGACTTTGCATTTGGCTGGATTGAATTCGAGAAGCCAGTTGCTGGACCACATGTCCAGCCTGTCCAGGTCTCTTTGTAGGCCTGCCTCATCCTCATCCGATTTAATTCTTCTCATCAACTTCACGTCATCTGCGAATAGGGACACTTCAGAGTCTATTCCTTCCATCATGTCATTCACATCAAAAATAGCACTGGTCCTAGATCTGACCCCTGTGGGACCCCGCTCGTCACAGGCGCCCACTGTCATACCTCTTCACGTGTGTGTTACTGAGGATCTGGTGTGTGTGTGTGTGTTAGTGAGGACCTGGTGTGTGTGTGTGTGTGTGTGTGTGTGTGTGTGTGTGTGTGTGTGTGTGTGTGTTAGTGAGGACCTGGTGTGTGTGTTAGTGAGGACCTGGTGTGTGTTAGTGAGGACCTGGTGTGTGTGTGTTAGTGAGGACCTGGTGTGTGTGTGTGTGTGTGTGTGTGTGTGTGTGTGTGTGTGTGTGTGTGTGTGTGTGTGTGTGTGTGTGTGTGTGTTAGTGAGGACCTGGTGTGTGTGTTAGTGAGGACCTGGTGTGTGTTAGTGAGGACCTGGTGTGTGTGTGTTAGTGAGGACCTGGTGTGTGTGTTAGTGAGGACCTGGTGTGTGTGTTAGTGAGGACCTGGTGTGTGTGTTAGTGAGGACCTGGTGTGTGTGTTAGTGAGGACCTGGTGTGTGTGTTAGTGAGGACCTGGTGTGTGTGTTAGTGAGGACCTGGTGTGTGTGTTAGTGAGGACCTGGTGTGTGTGTTAGTGAGGACCTGGTGTGTGTGTTAGTGAGGACCTGGTGTGTGTGTTAGTGAGGACCTGGTGTGTGTGTTAGTGAGGACCTGGTGTGTGTGTTAGTGAGGACCTGGTGTGTGTGTTAGTGAGGACCTGGTGTGTGTGTTAGTGAGGACCTGGTGTGTGTGTTAGTGAGGACCTGGTGTGTGTGTTAGTGAGGACCTGGTGTGTGTGTTAGTGAGGACCTGGTGTGTGTGTTAGTGAGGACCTGGTGTGTGTGTTAGTGAGGACCTGGTGTGTGTGTTAGTGAGGACCTGGTGTGTGTGTTAGTGAGGACCTGGTGTGTGTGTTAGTGAGGACCTGGTGTGTGTGTTAGTGAGGACCTGGTGTGTGTATTAGTGAGGACCTGGTGTGTGTGTTAGTGAGGACCTGGTGTGTGTGTTAGTGAGGACCTGGTGTGTGTGTTAGCGAGGACCTGGTGTGTGTGTTAGTGAGGACCTGGTGTGTGTGTTAGTGAGGACCTGGTGTGTGTGTTAGTGAGGACCTGGTGTGTGTGTTAGTGAGGACCTGGTGTGTGTACTAGTGACCTGGTGTGTGTATTAGTGACCTGGTGTGTGTGTTAGTGAGGACCTGGTGTGTGTGTTAGTGAGGACCTGGTGTGTGTGTTAGCGAGGACCTGGTGTGTGTGCTAGTGAGGACCTGGTGTGTGTGTGTGTGTGTACTCACCTAGTTGAGGTTGCGGGGGTCGAGTCCGAGCTCCTGGCCCCGCCTCTTCACTGATCGCTACTAGGTCACTCTCCCTGAGCCGTGAGCTTTATCATACCTCTGCTTAAAGCTATGTATGGATCCTGCCTCCACTACATCGCTTCCCAAACTATTCCACTTACTGACTACTCTGTGGCTGAAGAAATACTTCCTAACATCCCTGTGATTCATCTGTGTCTTCAGCTTCCAACTGTGTCCCCTTGTTACTGTGTCCAATCTCTGGAACATTCTGTCTCTGTTCACCTTGTCAATTCCTCTCAGTATTTTGTATGTCGTTATCATGTCCCCCCTATCTCTCCTGTCCTCCAGTGTCGTCAGGTTGATTTCCCTTAACCTCTCCTCGTAGGACATACCTCTTAGCTCTGGGACTAGTCTTGTTGCAAACCTTTGCACTTTCTCTAGTTTCTTCACGTGCTTGGCTAGGTGTGGGTTCCAAACTGGTGCCGCATACTCCAATATGGGCCTAACGTACACGGTGTACAGGGTCCTGAATGATTCCTTATTAAGATGTCGGAATGCTGTTCTGAGGTTTGCTAGGCGCCCATATGCTGCAGCAGTTATTTGGTTGATGTGCGCTTCAGGAGATGTGCTCGGTGTTATACTCACCCCAAGATCTTTTTCCTTGAGTGAGGTTTGTAGTCTCTGGCCCCCTAGACTGTACTCCGTCTGCGGCCTTCTTTGCCCTTCCCCAATCTTCATGACTTTGCACTTGGTGGGATTGAACTCCAGGAGCCAATTGCTGGACCAGGTCTGCAGCCTGTCCAGATCCCTTTGTAGTTCTGCCTGGTCTTCGATCGAGTGAATTGTGTGTGTGTATGTGTGTGTGTGTGTGTGTGTGTGTGTATGTGTGTGTGTGTGTGTGTGTGTGTGTGTGTGTGTCTGTGTATGTGTGTGTGTGTGTGTGTGTGTGTGTGTACTCACCTATTTGTACTCACCTATTTGTGGTTGCAGGGGTCGAGTCACAGCTCCTGGCCCCGCCTCTTCGCTGATTGCTACTAGGTCCTCTCTCTCCCTGCTCCATGAGCTCTATCATACCTCGCCTTAAAACTATGTATGGTTCCCGCCTCCACTACGTCACTTTCTATTGTCTGTGTATGTGTGTGTGTGTGTGTGTGTAATTGTGGTGAATACTTATAATAATGAATACTTATAATAATACTTATAATAATGAATATAAATATTTAACAGATATCTGCTGGTATCGGCAGTTTCTCACCGATACCTTAAAAATAGCCGATATCCCACCGATACTGTTACAGATACTCTGGCACACCCCTGTTACCAACACTGAGGGTTTTATCATGTGGTATGTTTAAGTTACTGTTACGTGAAGGACTTCTGGGGGTCAGCGCCCCCGCAGCACTGTGCCAGTCCAGGACTCCCGAGGGAATCGGGGCGTGATTAACCAGGCTGTTTGTGTTTTTACAGAGAGTCCAACGTGTGAACCACAGCCCGGCTGGTCAGGTGCTGATTCCAGAAACCTGTGCAGAGATTTGTGGTGACTGTGAGGCAGTGTGTAGTTGTTACAACACCTGGTGACTGTGAGGCAGTGTGTAGTTGTTACAACACCTGGTGACTGTGAGGCAGTGTGTAGTTGTTACAACACCTGGTGACTGTGAGGCAGTGTGTAGTTGTTACAACACCTGGTGACTGTGAGGCAGTGTGTAGTTGTTACAACACCTGGTGACTGTGAGGCAGTGTGTGGGTGTTACCACACCTGGTGACTGTGAGGCAGTGTGTAGTTGTTACAACACCTGGTGACTGTGAGGCAGTGTGTAGTTGTTACAACACCTGGTGACTGTGAGGCAGTGTGTAGTTGTTACAACACCTGGTGACTGTGAGGCAGTGTGTAGTTGTTACAACACCTGGTGACTGTGAGGCAGTGTGTAGTTGTTACAACACCTGGTGACTGTGAGGCAGTGTGTAGTTGTTACAACACCTGGTGACTGTGAGGCAGTGTGTAGTTGTTACAACACCTGGTGACTGTGAGGCAGTGTGTAGTTGTTACAACACCTGGTGACTGTGAGGCAGTGTGTAGTTGTTACAACACCTGGTGACTGTGAGGCAGTGTGTAGTTGTTACAACACCTGGTGACTGTGAGGCAGTGTGTAGTTGTTACAACACCTGGTGACTGTGAGGCAGTGTGTAGTTGTTACAACACCTGGTGACTGTGAGGCAGTGTGTGGGTGTTACAACACCTGGTGACTGTGAGGCAGTGTGTGGGTGTTACAACACCTGGTGACTGTGAGGCAGTGTGTAGTTGTTACAACACCTGGTGACTGTGAGGCAGTGTGTAGTTGTTACAACACCTGGTGACTGTGAGGCAGTGTGTAGTTGTTACAACACCTGGTGACTGTGAGGCAGTGTGTAGTTGTTACAACACCTGGTGACTGTGAGGCAGTGTGTGGTTGTTACAACACCTGGTGACTGTGAGGCAGTGTGTGGTTGTTACAACACCTGGTGACTGTGGGGCAGTGTGTAGTTGTTACAACACCTGGTGACTGTGAGGCAGTGTGTAGTTGTTACAACACCTGGTGACTGTGAGGCAGTGTGTAGTTGTTACAACACCTGGTGACTGTGGGGTAGTGTGTAGTTGTTACAACACCTGGTGACTGTGAGGCAGTGTGTGGGTGTTACAACACCTGGTGACTGTGAGGCAGTGTGTAGTTGTTACAACACCTGGTGACTGTGGGGCAGTGTGTAGATGTTACAACACCTGGTGACTGTGGGGCAGTGTGTGGGTGTTACAACACCTGGTGACTGTGAGGCAGTGTGTAGTTGTTACAACACCTGGTGACTGTGAGGCAGTGTGTAGTTGTTGCAACACCTGGTGACTGTGGGGCAGTGTGTAGATGTTACAACAGCTGGTGACTGTGAGGCAGTGTGTAGTTGTTACAACACCTGGTCACTGTGGGGCAGTGTGTAGATGTTACAACACCTGGTGACTGTGGGGCAGTGTGTAAATGTTACAACACCTGGTGACTGTGACATCCACACACTGCCTCACAGTCACCAGGTGTTGTAATATCCACACACTGCCTCACAGTCACCAGGTGTTGTAACACCCACACACTGCCTCACAGTCACCAGGTGTTGTAACACCCACACACTGCCTCACAGTCACCAGGTGTTGGAACACCCACACACTGCCTCACAGTCACCAGGTGTTGTAACATCCACACACTGCCTCACAGTCACCAGGTGTTGTAACATCCACACACTGCCTCACAGTCACCAGGTGTTGTAACATCCACACACTGCCTCACAGTCATCAGGTGTTGTAACATTTACACACTGCCCCACAGTCACCAGGTGTTGTAACACCCACACACTGCCTGACTGTGAGGCAGTGTGTGGGTGTTACAACACCTGGTGACTGTGGGGCAGTGTGTGGGTGTTACAACACCTGGTAACTGTGGGGCAGTGTGTAGTTGTTACAACACCTGGTGACTGTGAGGCAGTGTGTGGGTGTTACAACACCTGGTGACTGTGGGGCAGTGTGTAAATGTTACAACACCTGGTGACTGTGAGGCAGTGTGTGGGTGTTACAACACCTGGTGACTGTGAGGCAGTGTGTGGATGTTACAACACCTGGTGACTGTGAGGCAGTGTGTGGGTGTTACAACACCTGTTGACTGTGAGGCAGTGTGTGGATGTTACAACACCTGGTGATTGTGAGGCAGTGTGTGGATGTTACAACACCTGGTGACTGTGAGGCAGTGTGGGTGTTACAACATCTGGTGACTGTGAGGCAGTGTTTGGATGTTACAACACCTGGTGACTGTGAGGCAGTGTGTAGATGTTACAACACCTGGTGACTGTGAGGCAGTGTGTGGGTGTTACAACACCTGGTGACTGTGAGGCAGTGTGTGGGTGTTACAACACCTGGTGACTGTGGGGCAGTGTGTAGATGTTACAACACCTGGTGACTGTGAGGCAGTGTGTGGGTGTTACAACACCTGGTGACTGTGGGGCAGTGTGTGGGTGTTACAACACCTGGTGACTGTGAGGCAGTGTGTGGGTGTTACAACACCTGGTGACTGTGAGGCAGTGTGTGGGTGTTACAACACCTTGTGACTGTGAGGCAGTGTGTGGGTGTTACAACACCTGGTGACTGTGAGGCAGTGTGTGGGTGTTACAACACCTGGTGACTGTGAGGCAGTGTGTGGTTGTTACAACACCTAGTGACTGTGAGGCAGTGTGTGGGTGTTACAACACCTGGTGACTGTGAGGCAGTGTGCGGGTGTTACAACACCTGGTGACTGTGGGGCAGTGTGTGGATGTTACAACACCTGGTGACTGTGGGGCAGTGTGTGGGTGTTACAACACCTGGTGACTGTGAGGCAGTGTGTGGGTGTTACAACACCTGGTGACTGTGAGGCAGTGTGTGGCTGTTACAACACCTGGTGACTGTGGGGCAGTGCGTAGTTGTTACAACACCTGGTGACTGTGAGGCAGTGTGTGGATGTTACAACACCTGGTGACTGTGAGGCAGTGTGTGAGTGTTACAACACCTGGTGACTGTGGGGCAGTGTAGTAGTTGTTACAACACCTGGTGACTGTGAGGCAGTGTGTGGGTGTTACAACACCTGGTGACTGTGAGGCAGTGTGTGGGTGTTACAACACCTGGTGACTGTGAGGCAGTGTGTGGGTGTTACAACACCTGGTGACTGTGAGGCAGTGTGTGGATATTACAACACCTGGTGACTGTGAGGCAGTGTGTGGGTGTTACAACACCTGGTGACTGTGAGGCAGTGTGTGGGTGTTACAACACCTGGTGACTGTGGGGCAGTGTGTGGGTGTTACAACACCTGGTGACTGTGAGGCAGTGTGTGGGTGTTACAACACCTGGTGACTGTGAGGCAGTGTGTGGGTGTTACAACACCTGGTGACTGTGAGGCAGTGTGTGGGTGTTACAACACCTTGTGACTGTGAGGCAGTGTGTGGGTGTTACAACACCTGGTGACTGTGAGGCAGTGTGTGGGTGTTACAACACCTGGTGACTGTGAGGCAGTGTGTGGTTGTTACAACACCTGGTGACTGTGAGGCAGTGTGTGGGTGTTACAACACCTGGTGACTGTGAGGCAGTGTGCGGGTGTTACAACACCTGGTGACTGTGGGGCAGTGTGTGGATGTTACAACACCTGGTGACTGTGGGGCAGTGTGTGGGTGTTACAACACCTGGTGACTGTGAGGCAGTGTGTGGGTGTTACAACACCTGGTGACTGTGAGGCAGTGTGTGGGTGTTACAACACCTGGTGACTGTGGGGCAGTGCGTAGTTGTTACAACACATGGTGACTGTGAGGCAGTGTGTGGATGTTACAACACCTGGTGACTGTGAGGCAGTGTGTGAGTGTTACAACACCTGGTGACTGTGGGGCAGTGTAGTAGTTGTTACAACACCTGGTGACTGTGAGGCAGTGTGTGGGTGTTACAACACCTGGTGACTGTGAGGCAGTGTGTGGGTGTTACAACACCTGGTGATTGTGAGGCAGTGTGTGGGTGTTACAACACCTGGTGACTGTGAGGCAGTGTGTGGATATTACAACACCTGGTGACTGTGAGGCAGTGTGTGGGTGTTACAACACCTGGTGACTGTGAGGCAGTGTGTGGGTGTTACAACACCTGGTGACTGTGGGGCAGTGTGTGGGTGTTACAACACCTGGTGACTGTGAGGCAGTGTGTGTGTGTTACAACACCTGGTGACTGTGAGGCAGTGTGTGGGTGTTACAACACCTGGTGACTGTGAGGCAGTGTGTGGGTGTTACAACACCTTGTGACTGTGAGGCAGTGTGTGGGTGTTACAACACCTGGTGACTGTGAGGCAGTGTGTGGGTGTTACAACACCTGGTGACTGTGAGGCAGTGTGTGGTTGTCACAACACCTGGTGACTGTGAGGCAGTGTGTGGGTGTTACAACACCTGGTGACTGTGAGGCAGTGTGCGGGTGTTACAACACCTGGTGACTGTGGGGCAGTGTGTGGATGTTACAACACCTGGTGACTGTGGGGCAGTGTGTGGGTGTTACAACACCTGGTGACTGTGAGGCAGTGTGTGGGTGTTACAACACCTGTTGACTGTGAGGCAGTGTGTGGGTGTTACAACACCTGGTGACTGTGGGGCAGTGCGTAGTTGTTACAACACCTGGTGACTGTGAGGCAGTGTGTGGATGTTACAACACCTGGTGACTGTGAGGCAGTGTGTGAGTGTTACAACACCTGGTGACTGTGGGGCAGTGTAGTAGTTGTTACAACACCTGGTGACTGTGAGGCAGTGTGTGGGTGTTACAACACCTGGTGACTGTGAGGCAGTGTGTGGGTGTTACAACACCTGGTGACTGTGAGGCAGTGTGTGGGTGTTACAACACCTGGTGACTGTGAGGCAGTGGGTGGGTGTTACAACACCTGGTGACTGTGAGGCAGTGTATGGATGTTACAACACCTGGTGACTGTGAGGCAGTGTGTGGGTGTTACAACACCTGGTGACTGTGAGGCAGTGTGTGGGTGTTACAACACCTGGTGACTGTGAGGCAGTGTGTGGGTGTTACAACACCTGGTGACTGTGGGGCAGTGCGTAGTTGTTACAACACCTGGTGACTGTGAGGCAGTGTGTGGATGTTACAACACCTGGTGACTGTGAGGCAGTGTGTGAGTGTTACAACACCTGGTGACTGTGGGGCAGTGTAGTAGTTGTTACAACACCTGGTGACTGTGAGGCAGTGTGTGGGTGTTACAACACCTGGTGACTGTGAGGCAGTGTGTGGGTGTTACAACACCTGGTGACTGTGAGGCAGTGTGTGGGTGTTACAACACCTGGTGACTGTGAGGCAGTGTGTGGATATTACAACACCTGGTGACTGTGAGGCAGTGTGTGGGTGTTACAACACCTGGTGACTGTGAGGCAGTGTGTGGGTGTTACAACACCTGGTGACTGTGGGGCAGTGTGTGGGTGTTACAACACCTGGTGACTGTGAGGCAGTGTGTGGGTGTTACAACACCTGGTGACTGTGAGGCAGTGTGTGGGTGTTACAACACCTGGTGACTGTGAGGCAGTGTGTGGGTGTTACAACACCTTGTGACTGTGAGGCAGTGTGTGGGTGTTACAACACCTGGTGACTGTGAGGCAGTGTGTGGGTGTTACAACACCTGGTGACTGTGAGGCAGTGTGTGGTTGTTACAACACCTTGTGACTGTGAGGCAGTGTGTGGGTGTTACAACACCTGGTGACTGTGAGGCAGTGTGCGGGTGTTACAACACCTGGTGACTGTGGGGCAGTGTGTGGATGTTACAACACCTGGTGACTGTGGGGCAGTGTGTGGGTGTTACAACACCTGGTGACTGTGAGGCAGTGTGTGGGTGTTACAACACCTGGTGACTGTGAGGCAGTGTGTGGGTGTTACAACACCTGGTGACTGTGGGGCAGTGCGTAGGTGTTACAACACCTGGTGACTGTGAGGCAGTGTGTGGATGTTACAACACCTGGTGACTGTGAGGCAGTGTGTGAGTGTTACAACACCTGGTGACTGTGGGGCAGTGTAGTAGTTGTTACAACACCTGGTGACTGTGAGGCAGTGTGTGGGTGTTACAACACCTGGTGACTGTGAGGCAGTGTGTGGGTGTTACAACACCTGGTGACTGTGAGGCAGTGTGTGGGTGTTACAACACCTGGTGACTGTGAGGCAGTGTGTGGATATTACAACACCTGGTGACTGTGAGGCAGTGTGTGGGTGTTACAACACCTGGTGACTGTGAGGCAGTGTGTGGGTGTTACAACACCTGGTGACTGTGGGGCAGTGTGTGGGTGTTACAACACCTGGTGACTGTGAGGCAGTGTGTGGGTGTTACAACACCTGGTGACTGTGAGGCAGTGTGTGGGTGTTACAACACCTGGTGACTGTGAGGCAGTGTGTGGGTGTTACAACACCTTGTGACTGTGAGGCAGTGTGTGGGTGTTACAACACCTGGTGACTGTGAGGCAGTGTGTGGGTGTTACAACACCTGGTGACTGTGAGGCAGTGTGTGGTTGTTACAACACCTGGTGACTGTGAGGCAGTGTGTGGGTGTTACAACACCTGGTGACTGTGAGGCAGTGTGCGGGTGTTACAACACCTGGTGACTGTGGGGCAGTGTGTGGATGTTACAACACCTGGTGACTGTGGGGCAGTGTGTGGGTGTTACAACACCTGGTGACTGTGAGGCAGTGTGTGGGTGTTACAACACCTGTTGACTGTGAGGCAGTGTGTGGGTGTTACAACACCTGGTGACTGTGGGGCAGTGCGTAGTTGTTACAACACCTGGTGACTGTGAGGCAGTGTGTGGATGTTACAACACCTGGTGACTGTGAGGCAGTGTGTGAGTGTTACAACACCTGGTGACTGTGGGGCAGTGTAGTAGTTGTTACAACACCTGGTGACTGTGAGGCAGTGTGTGGGTGTTACAACACCTGGTGACTGTGAGGCAGTGTGTGGGTGTTACAACACCTGGTGACTGTGAGGCAGTGTGTGGGTGTTACAACACCTGGTGACTGTGAGGCAGTGTGTGGGTGTTACAACAACTGGTGACTGTGAGGCAGTGTGTGGGTGTTACAACACCTGGTGACTGTGAGGCAGTGTGTGGGTGTTACAACACCTGGTGACTGTGAGGCAGTGTGTGGGTGTTACAACACCTGGTGACTGTGAGGCAGTGTGTGGGTGTTACAACACCTGGTGACTGTTAGGCAGTGTGTGGATGTTACAACACCTGGTGGCTGTGAGGCAGTGTGTGGGTGTTACAACACCTGGTGACTGTGAGGCAGTGTGTGGGTGTTACAACACCTGGTGACTGTGAGGCAGTGTGTGGGTGTTACAACACCTGGTGACTGTGGGGCAGTGTGTGGGTGTTACAACACCTGGTGACTGTGAGGCAGTGTGTAGTTGTTACAACACCTGGTGACTGTGGGGCAGTGTGTAGATGTTATAACACCTGGTGACTGTGAGGCAGTGTGTAGTTGTTACAACACCTGGTGACTGTGAGGCAGTGTGTAGTTGTTACAACACCTGGTGACTGTGAGGCAGTGTGTAGTTGTTACAACACCTGGTGACTGTGAGGCAGTGTGTAGTTGTTACAACACCTGGTGACTGTGAGGCAGTGTGTAGTTGTTACAACACCTGGTGACTGTGAGGCAGTGTGTAGTTGTTACAACACCTGGTGACTGTGAGGCAGTGTGTAGTTGTTACAACACCTGGTGACTGTGAGGCAGTGTGTAGTTGTTACAACACCTGGTGACTGTGAGGCAGTGTGTAGTTGTTACAACACCTGGTGACTGTGAGGCAGTGTGTAGATGTTACAACACCTGGTGACTGTGAGGCAGTGTGTAGTTGTTACAACACCTGGTGACTGTGAGGCAGTGTGTAGTTGTTACAACACCTGGTGACTGTGAGGCAGTGTGTAGTTGTTACAACACGTGGTGACTGTGAGGCAGTGTGTAGATGTTACAACACCTGGTGACTGTGAGGCAGTGTGTGGTTGTTACAACACCTGGTGACTGTGAGGCAGTGTGTAGTTGTTACAACACCTGGTGACTGTGAGGCAGTGTGTAGTTGTTACAACACCTGGTGACTGTGAGGCAGTGTGTAGTTGTTACAACACCTGGTGACTGTGAGGCAGTGTGTAGTTGTTACAACACCTGGTGACTGTGAGGCAGTGTGTAGATGTTACAACACCTGGTGACTGTGAGGCAGTGTGTGGTTGTTACAACACCTGGTGACTGTGAGGCAGTGTGTAGTTGTTACAACACCTGGTGACTGTTAGGCAGTGTGTAGTTGTTACAACACCTGGTGACTGTGAGGCAGTGTGTAGTTGTTACAACACCTGGTGACTGTGGGGCAGTGTGTAGTTGTTACAACACCTGGTGACTGTGAGGCAGTGTGTAGTTGTTACAACACCTGGTGACTGTGAGGCAGTGTGTAGTTGTTACAACACCTGGTGACTGTGAGGCAGTGTGTGGATGTTACAACACCTGGTGACTGTGAGGCAGTGTGTAGTTGTTACAACACCTGGTGACTGTGAGGCAGTGTGTAGATGTTACAACACCTGGTGACTGTGAGGCAGTGTGTAGTTGTTACAACACCTGGTGACTGTGAGGCAGTGTGTAGATGTTACAACACCTGGTGACTGTGAGGCAGTGTGTGGTTGTTACAACACCTGGTGACTGTGAAGCAGTGTGTAGTTGTTACAACACCTGGTGACTGTGAGGCAGTGTGTAGTTGTTACAACACCTGGTGACTGTGAGGCAGTGTGTAGTTGTTACAACACCTGGTGACTGTGAGGCAGTGTGTAGATGTTACAACACCTGGTGACTGTGAGGCAGTGTGTAGTTGTTACAACACCTGGTGACTGTGGGGCAGTGTGTAGTTGTTACAACACCTGGTGACTGTGAGGCAGTGTGTAGTTGTTACAACACCTGGTGACTGTGAGGCAGTGTGTAGTTGTTACAACACCTGGTGACTGTGGGGCATTGTGTAGTTGTTACAACACCTGGTGACTGTGAGGCAGTGTGTAGTTGTTACAACACCTGGTGACTGTGAGGCAGTGTGTAGTTGTTACAACACCTGGTGACTGTGAGGCAGTGTGTAGTTGTTACAACACCTGGTGACTGTGAGGCAGTGTGTAGTTGTTACAACACCTGGTGACTGTGAGGCAGTGTGTGGGTGTTACAACACCTGGTGACTGTGAGGCAGTGTGTGGATGTTACAACACCTGGTGACTGTGAGGCAGTGTGTGGATGTTACAACACCTGGTGACTGTGAGGCAGTGTGTAGTTGTTACAACACCTGGTGACTGTGAGGCAGTGTGTAGTTGTTACAACACCTGGTGACTGTGAGGCAGTGTGTGGGTGTTACAACACCTGGTGACTGTGAGGCAGTGTGTGGATGTTACAACACCTGGTGACTGTGAGGCAGTGTGTGGTTGTTACAACACCTGGTGACTGTGAGGCAGTGTGTAGTTGTTACAACACCTGGTGACTGTGAGGCAGTGTGTAGTTGTTACAACACCTGGTGACTGTGGGGCAGTGTGTGGATGTTACAACACCTGGTGACTGTGAGGCAGTGTGTAGTTGTTACAACACCTGGTGACTGTGAGGCAGTGTGTAGTTGTTACAACACCTGGTGACTGTGAGGCAGTGTGTAGTTGTTACAACACCTGGTGACTGTGAGGCAGTGTGTAGTTGTTACAACACCTGGTGACTGTGAGGCAGTGTGTAGTTGTTACAACACCTGGTACTACTCGAGTACATTGTTGTACTACTCGAGTACATTGTTGTACTACTCGAGTACATTGTTGTACTACTCGAGTACATTGTTGTACTACTCGAGTACTTTGTTGTACTACTCGAGTACATTGCTGTACTACTCGAGTACATTGTTGTACTACTCGAGTACATTGTTGTACTACTCGAGTACATTGTTGTACTACTCGAGTACATTGTTGTACTACTCGAGTACATTGTTGTACTACTCGAGTACATTGTTGTACTACTCGAGTACATTGTTGTACTACTCGAGTACATTGTTGTACTACTCGAGTACATTGTTGTACTACTCGAGTACATTGTTGTACTACTCGAGTACATTGTTGTACTACTCGAGTACATTGTTGTACTACTCGAGTACATTGTAAGTAACAGTACAAAGCTGATACCTCTTATTTCCTTCCTCAGGTTGGTTTCCAGCACCAGAGAATATTGGTCTTCCTGTTTCCTGGCTTGCTGATTAACACCTTGATCAACTAAGCTGTTGGTGCTTGTGGCATGCTGCGAGGTATGTTACTGACTGTTCTCTATATCTCAAGGGAGCTGTGGTTTCTGAGTCCTTCAGTACTGACTGGAAAGGATCCTTGTGGAATCCTCTGTGAATCGAGAGATAAGGAAATGTTTTAGACAGGATGGATAATGAGAACCTTCAAAACTAGGGATGCCAAGCCCATGATGACACTCTTCAGGTCACTTGTTCTATCTAGGCTGGATTATTGCTGCACTCTAACAGCACCTTTCAAGGCAGGTGAAATTGCTGACCTAGAAAATGTACAGAGAACTTTCACGGCGCGCATAACGGAGATAAAACACCTCAATTACTGGGAGCGCTTGAGGTTCCTAAACCTGTATTCCCTGGAACGCAGGAGGGAGAGATACATGATTATATACACCTGGAAAATCCTAGAGGGACTAGTACCGAACTTGCACACGAAAATCACTCACTACGAAAGCAAAAGACTTGGCAGACGATGCAACATCCTCCCAATGAAAAGCAGGGGTGTCACTAGCACGTTAAGAGACCATACAATAAGTGTCAGGGGCCCGAGACTGTTCAACTGCCTCCCAGCACACATAAGGGGGATTACCAACAGACCCCTGGCAGTCTTCAAGCTGGCACTGGACAAGCACCTAAAGTCAGTTCCTGATCACCCGGGCTGTGGCTCGTACGTTGGTTTGCGTGCAGCCAGCAGCAACAGCCTGGTTGATCAGGCTCTGATCCACCAGGAGGCCTGGTCACAGACCGGGCCGCGGGGGCGTTGACCCCCGGAACTCTCTCCAGGTAAACTCCAGGTAATAGATTTTGCAAAGGCATTTATCAGATGTAGCGCTGGAAATCACAGCCAACAAAACAAGGTCGAAAGGTATATCAGAAAATATAGGCAGATCAATATTTAGATTTCTAGGAATGAGAAAAATTGTGGATTTAAACCTAACTCTAGTAAACCATACCACGGGTGGGATTTGAACCCGCGGTGGTATGGTTTGTTTGCAATCGTGTCACTACGATTTCGTGAGTCATGTTGACGGCAGTGAGGGGATTTGAGCTAGAGTTCGTCACGGCCACACTAGCTGGAGATTCGTCTGTACAAACTTGCATTTGTGGTCACAGTGGTGGCCTATGCTAACCTTCCTATGGTGTAGAAATATACCTAGTTGGACGAATCTTATTGTGGCTAGCTGGTCCAGTGGCTGACACGACGGTCTAGAGTTTTGAGACTCTCTGACCATGGGTTCAAATCCCGCCCGTGGTATGGTTTGTTTGCAATCGTGTCATTACGATTTCGTGAATCAGAACTCTAGTAATATCAAAGTGAAAAGATGAGTACCTCAAGGTGTGTTCCTGGCACCATTGTTGTTACCTGTGTGAAACTGATGGGTAAGTGTTATACCTCATTCTTTTAAATTTCTCTCATTATTCACACTATGCACCTAAGTGGTTGGACCACTTACCTTTCTTACCCTACTTACCCTCCTCCATCCCTCCCCTTTCCCATATTTCCATCTTTACCCATCCTTCAGCCTTCCCCATCTTACCACAGCTTTGCCTAACAGGCATACAGAAACACCAACCACAGACTCTTGTAATCCTTTACAGATCAACTCATAGTAAGTATGATAACTGCCTTGGTAGCTGGATACACAAAAATAAACTGGAATCAAGCAAGTCTTCCAGTGGACAAGCCTGTCCCATGGCCGGGCTCAGAGAGTGGACAAACTTCCGAGACTTTCTTTGAGGGTAAAGGTAGTGGTGACCAGTTTCAACTGATAGAGGGGATTGTAGGAAGGACACCCCACCGGTGGAAAGATTTGCGTTAGTGATGTATGATTACTGGAAAATCTACCTATGTTATGGTGGTGTTTTATTTATCAGGAAACAAGTATCCATGTCAGGGGATACTTCATGCCTCAAACATCCACTGGCAATCCTTGGTGTTTTATTTATCAGGAAACAAGTATCCCCGGACAAGGGTCAGGGGATACTTCAGGGGATACTTCATGCCTCAAACATCCACTGGCAATCCTTGGTGTTTTATTTATCAGGAAACAAGTATCCCCGGACATGGGTCAGGGGATACTTCAGGGGATACTTCAAACATCCACTGGCAATCCTTGGTGTTTTATTTATCAGGAAACAAGTATCCCCGGACATGGTTCAGGGGATACTTCATGCCTCAAACATCCACTGGCAATCCTTGGTGTTTTATTTATCAGGAAACAAGTATCCCCGGACATGGGTCAGGGGATACTTCAGGGGATACTTCATGCCTCAAACATCCACTGGCAATCCTTGGTGTTTTATTTATCAGGAAACAAGTATCCCCTGACATGGGTCAGGGGATACTTCATGCCTCAAACATCCACTGGCAATGCTTGGTCTTTTATTTACCAGGAAACAAGTATCCCCTGACATGGTTCAGGGGATACTTCATGCCTCAAACATCCACTGGCAATCCTTGGTGTTTTATTTACCAGGAAACAAGTATCCCCTGACATGGGTCAGGGGATACTTCAGGGGATACTTCATGCCTCAAACATCCACTGGCAATCCTTGGTGTTTTATTTACCAGGAAACAAGTATCCCCTGACATGGGTCAGGGGATACTTCATGCCTCAAACAACCACTGGCAATCCTTGGTGTTTTATTTATCAGGAAACAAGTATCCCCGGACATGGGTCAGGGGATACTTCAGGGGATACTTCAAACATCCACTGGCAATCCTTGGTGTTTTATTTATCAGGAAACAAGTATCCCCTGACATGGTTCAGGGGATACTTCATGCCTCAAACATCCACTGGCAATCCTTGGTGTTTTATTTACCAGGAAACAAGTATCCCCTGACATGGTTCAGGGGATACTTCATGCCTCAAACAACCACTGGCAATCCTTGGTGTTTTATTTACCAGGAAACAAGTATCCCCTGACATGGTTCAGGGGATACTTCATGCCTCAAACATCCACTGGCAATCCTTGGTGTTTTATTTACCAGGAAACAAGTATCCCCTGACATGGTTCAGGGGATACTTCATGCCTCAAACATCCACTGGCAATCCTTGGTGTTTTATTTACCAGGAAACAAGTATCCCCTGACATGGTTCAAGGGATACTTCACTGGCAATCCTCACATAACCAAAGGCTCCAGTGTCGTGTCATCATATGACCTTTGGAAATAAACATTAAGATGATGCCTTTATAGATGTCTCAAGTAATTTGTACAGGATTATGATTATAATCAAGGGGAGAGGGCTAAACCCGTAGGAATATTCATCCCCTGTGGCCGGGGGAGGGGGACGTGGAAGGTATTAAGGCTTAAGTCAGGGAACTGGAGCACAGAACCAATTCCCTAGATCAAGAGCCCCTCACCAGCGTCAAAGAACCTGCCTTGAGGGTCATTTGCAGAGGTGCTCGTGAGGGTACACAGCTTCGTTTCTCTCACCTGGTTTAACAAACTGGGGTCTTGTAAAACAAGAGAGAAACGTCGTCATGATAAACGTCTCGGTAGTTTCTCTTGTGGTTGTTTACTGGGGATAATTATTATGTTAAACAAGGCAAATGTATCAAACCCACGACTGGAGGCTGCTGGTATATACCTGGAGGCTGCTGGTATATACCTGGAGACTGCTGATGTACATATACCTGGAGACTGCTGATATATACCTGGAGACTGCTGATATATATATACCTGGAGGCTGCTGATATATACCTGGAGACTGCTGATGTATATACCTGGAGACTGCTGATGTATATATACCTGGAGGCTGCTGGTATATACCTGCAGGCTGCTGATGTATATACCTGGAGACTGCTGATATATACCTGGAGACTGATGATATATACCTGGAGACTGCTGATGTATATACCTGGAGACTGCTGATGTATATATACCTGGAGGCTGCTGGTATATACCTGGAGGCTGCTGATGTATATACCTGGAGGCTGCTGGTATATACCTGGAGGCTGCTGATATATACCTGGAGGCTGCTGGTATATACCTGGAGACTGCTGGTATATACCTGGAGACTGCTGGTATATACCTGGAGACTGCTGATGTATATATACCTGGAGGCTGCTGATATATACCTGGAGACTGCTGATATATATATACCTGGAGGCTGCTGATGTATATACCTGGAGGCTGCCGGTATATACCTGGAGGCTGCTGGTATATACCTGGAGACTGCTGGTATATACCTGGAGACTGCTGATGTATATACCTGGAGACTGCTGATATATACCTGGAGACTGCTGATATATATATACCTGGAGGCTGCTGATGTATATACCTGGAGGCTGCTGGTATATACCTGGAGGCTGCTGGTATATACCTGGAGACTGCTGATGTATATACCTGGAGGCTGCTGATATATACCTGGAGACTGCTGATGTATATATACCTGGAGACTGCTGGTATATACCTGGAGGCTGCTGATGTATATACCTGGAGACTGCGGATGTATATACCTGGAGACTGCTGGTATATACCTGGAGGCTGCTGGTATATACCTGGAGACTGCTGATGTATATACCTGGAGACTGCTGATATATACCTGGAAACTGCTGATATATATATACCTGGAGGCTGCTGATGTATATACCTGGAGGCTGCTGGTATATACCTGGAGGCTGCTGGTATATACCTGGAGACTGCTGATGTATATATACCTGGAGGCTGCTGATATATACCTGGAGACTGGTGATATATACCTGGAGACTGCTGATGTATATATACCTGGAGACTGCTGGTATATACCTGGAGGCTGCTGATGTATATATACCTGGAGACTGCTGGTATATACCTGAAGGCTGCTGATGTATATACCTGGAGACTGCTGATATATACCTGGAGACTGCTGATGTATATACCTGGAGACTGCTGATATATACCTGGAGACTGCTGATGTATACATACCTGGAGACTGCTGGTATATACCTGGAGGCTGCTGATGTATATACCTGGAGACTGCTGATGTGTATACCTGGAGACTGCTGGTATATACCTGGAGGCTGCTGATATATACCTGGAGACTGCTCATGTATATATACCTGGAGGCTGCTGATGTATATATACCTGGAGGCTGCTGGTATATACCTGGAGACTGCTGGTATATACCTGGAGACTGCTGGTATATACCTGGAGGCTGCTGATATATACCTGGAGACTGCTGGTATATACCTGGAGGCTGCTGGTATATACATGGAGACTGCTGATATATACCTGGAGAGTGCTGATGTATATACCTGGAGGCTGCTGATGTATACCTGAAGACTGCTGATATATACCTGGAGACTGCTGATGTATATACCTGGAGACTGCTGGTATATACCTGGAGACTGCTGATATATACCTGGAGACTGCTGATGTATATACCTGGAGACTGCTGATGTATATACCTGGAGACTGTTGATGTATATACCTGGAGACTGCTGATGTATATACCTGGAGACTGCTGGTATATACCTGGAGACTGCTGATATATACCTGGAGACTGCTGATGTATATACCTGGAGACTGCTGATGTATATACCTGGAGACTGCTGATGTATATACCTGGAGACTGCTGATGTATATACCTGGAGATGCTGATGTATATACCTGGAGACTGCTGATATATACCTGGAGACTGCTGATGTATTTACCTGGAGGATGCTGATATATACCTGGAGACTGCTGATGTATATACCTGGAGGCTGCTGATGTATATACCTGGAGACTGCTGATGTATATATACCTGGAGACTGCTGATATATACCTGGAGACTGCTGATGTATATACCTGGAGGCTGCTGATATATACCTGGAGACTGCTGATGTATATACCTGGAGGCTGCTGGTATATACCTGGAGGCTGCTGATGTATATATACCTGGAGGCTGCTGATATATACCTGGAGGCTGCTGATATATACCTGGAGGCTGCTGATGTATATATACCTGGAGGCTGCTGGTATATACCTGGAGACTGCTGATATATACCTGGAGGCTGCTGATATATACCTGGAGACTGCTGATGTATATATACCTGGAGGCTGCTATATACCTGGAGACTGCTGATATATACCTGGAGGCTGCTGATATATACCTGGAGGCTGCTGATATATACCTGGAGGCTGCTGATATATACCTGGAGGCTGCTGATGTATATATACCTGGAGGCTGCTGGTATATACCTGGAGACTGCTGATATATACCTGGAGACTGCTGATGTATATACTTGGAGACTGCTGGTATATACCTGAAGACTGCTGATATATACCTGGAGACTGCTGATATATACCTGGAGACTGCTGATATATATACCTGGAGGCTGCTGATGTATATATACCTCGAGACTGCTGATGTATATACCTGGAGGCTGCTGGTATATACCTGGAGACTGCTGATATATACCTGGAGACTGCTGATGTATATACCTGGAGACTGCTTGTATATACCTGGAGACTGCTGATGTATACCTGGAGACTGCTGATATATATACCTGGAGGCTGCTGATGTATATATACCTGGAGACTGCTGATATATACCTGGAGACTGCTGATATATACCTGGAGACTGCTGATATATACCTGGAGACTGCTGATATATATACCTGGAGGCTGCTGATGTATATATACCTGGAGACTGCTGATGTATATATACCTGGAGACTGCTGATGTATATATACCGGGAGACTGCTGATATATATACCTGGAGACTGCTGATGTATACCTGGAGACTGATGATATATACCTGGAGGCTGCTGATATACACCTGGAGGCTGCTGATATATACCTGGAGACTGCTGATATATACCTGGAGACTGCTGATATATATACCTGGAGACTGCTGATGTATATACCTGGAGACTACTGATATATACCTGGAGACTGCTGATATATACCAAGAGACTGCTGATATATACCTGGAGGCTGCTGATATATACCTGGAGACTGCTGATATATATACCTGGAGACTGCTGATATATATACCTGGAGATTGCTGATATATATTACTGGAGACTGCTGGTATATATACCTGGAGACTGCTGACATATACCTGGAGACTGTTGATATATACCTGGAGACTGCTGATATATATACCTGGAGACTGATAATATATATACCTGGAGACTGCTGATATATACCTGGAGACTGCTGATACATATACCTGGAGACTGCCGATACATACCTGGAGACTGCTGATATATATACCTGGAGACTGCTGATATATATACCTGGAGACTGCTGATATATACCTGGAGACTGCTGATATATATACCTGGAGACTGCTGATATATACCTGGAGACTGCTGATATATACCTGGAGACTGCTGATATATACCTGGAGACTGCTGATATATATACCTGGAGACTGCTGATATATACCTGGAGACTGCTGATATATACCTGGAGACTGCTGATATATATACCTGGAGACTGATAATATATATACCTGGAGAGACTGCTGATAATATATACATAGAGACTGCTGATATATATACCTGGAGACTGCTGATATATACCTGGAGACTGCTGATATATACCTGGAGGCTGCTGATATATATGCCTGGAGACTGCTGATATATATTCCTGGAGACTGCTGATATATATACCTCGAGACTGATAATATATATACCTGGAGACTGCTGATAATATACCTGGAGACTGCTGATATATATACCTGGAGACTGCTGATAATATATACCTGGAGACTGCTGATATATATACCTGGAGACTGCTGATACATATACCTGGAGACTGCTGATATATATACCTGGAGACTGCTGATATATATACCTGGAGACTGATGATAATATATATATATACCTGGAGACTGCTGATATATACCTGGAGACTGCTGATATATACCTGGAGACTGCTGATATATATACCTGGAGGCTGCTGATGTATATATACCTCGAGACTGCTGATGTATATACCTGGAGGCTGCTGGTATATACCTGGAGACTGCTGATATATACCTGGAGACTGCTGATGTATATACCTGGAGACTGCTGGTATATACCTGGAGACTGCTGATGTATACCTGGAGACTGCTGATATATATACCTGGAGGCTGCTGATGTATATATACCTGGAGACTGCTGATATATACCTGGAGACTGCTGATATATACCTGGAGACTGCTGATATATACCTGGAGACTGCTGATATATATACCTGGAGGCTGCTGATGTATATATACCTGGAGACTGCTGATGTATATATACCTGGAGACTGCTGATGTATATATACCGGGAGACTGCTGATATATATACATGGAGACTGCTGATGTATACCTGGAGACTGATGATATATACCTGGAGGCTGCTGATATACACCTGGAGGCTGCTGATATATACCTGGAGACTGCTGATATATACCTGGAGACTGCTGATATATATACCTGGAGACTGCTGATGTATATACCTGGAGACTACTGATATATACCTGGAGACTGCTGATATATACCAAGAGACTGCTGATATATACCTGGAGGCTGCTGATATATACCTGGAGACTGCTGATATATATACCTGGAGACTGCTGATATATATACCTGGAGATTGCTGATATATATTACTGGAGACTGCTGGTATATATACCTGGAGACTGCTGACATATACCTGGAGACTGTTGATATATACCTGGAAACTGCTGATATATATACCTGGAGACTGCTAATATATATACCTGGAAACTGCTGATATATATACCTGGGAACTGATAATATATATACCTGGAGACTGCTAGTATATACCTGGAGATTGCTGATATATATACCTGGAGACTGCTGATATATATACCTGGAGATTGGTGATATATATACCTGGAGACTGCTGATATATATACCTGGAGACTGCTGATATATATACCTGGAGACTGCTGATATATATACCTGGAGACTGCTGATATATATACCTGGAGACTGCTGACATATATACCTGGAGACTGATAATATATATACCTGGAGACTGCTGATATATACCTGGAGACTGCTGATACATATACCTGGAGACTGCCGATACATACCTGGAGACTGCTGATATATATACCTGGAGACTGCTGATATATATACCTGGAGACTGCTGATATATACCTGGAGACTGCTGATATATATACCTGGAGACTGCTGATATATACCTGGAGACTGCTGATATATACCTGGAGACTGCTGATATATATACCTGGAGACTGCTGATATATACCTGGAGACTGCTGATATATACCTGGAGACTGCTGATATATATACCTGGAGACTGATAATATATATACCTGGAGACTGCTGATATATACCTGGAGACTGCTGATACATATACCTGGAGACTGCCGATACATACCTGGAGACTGCTGATATATATACCTGGAGACTGCTGATATA
Organism: Cherax quadricarinatus; assembly: GCF_038502225.1. Classification (NCBI taxonomy): domain Eukaryota; kingdom Metazoa; phylum Arthropoda; class Malacostraca; order Decapoda; family Parastacidae; genus Cherax; species Cherax quadricarinatus. The sequence continues at coordinate 16,269,839 of NC_091380.1, forward strand.
TATACCTGGAGACTGCTGATATATACCTGGAGACTGCTGATATATATACCTGGAGACTGCTGATATATACCTGGAGACTGCTGATATATACCTGGAGACTGCTGATATATACCTGGAGACTGCTGATATATATACCTGGAGACTGCTGATATATACCTGGAGACTGCTGATATATACCTGGAGACTGCTGATATATATACCTGGAGACTGATAATATATATACCTGGAGAGACTGCTGATAATATATACATAGAGACTGCTGATATATATACCTGGAGACTGCTGATATATACCTGGAGACTGCTGATATATACCTGGAGGCTGCTGATATATATGCCTGGAGACTGCTGATATATATACCTGGAGACTGCTGATATATATACCTGGAGACTGATAATATATATACCCGGAGACTGATGATATATACCTGGAGGCTGCTGATATATATGCCTGGAGACTGCTGATATATATACCTGGAGGCTGCTGATATATATACCTGGAGACTGATAATATATATACCTGGAGACTGATGATATATACCTGGAGACTGCTGATATATATACCTGGAGACTGCTGATATATATACCTGGAGACTGCTGATACATATACCTGGAGACTGCTGATATATATACCTGGAGACTGCTGATACATATACCTGGAGACTGCTGATATATATACCTGGAGACTGCTGATATATATACCTGGAGACTGATGATAATATATATATATACCTGGAGACTGCTGATAATATATACCTGGAGACTGCTGATAATATATACCTGGAGACTGCTGATATATATACCTGGAGACTGCTGATAATATATACCTGGAGACTGCTGATATATATACCTGGAGACTGCTGATACATATACCTGGAGACTGCTGATATATATACCTGGAGACTGCTGATATATATACCTGGAGACTGATGATATATATACCTGGAGACTGCTGATGTATATACCTGGAGACTGCTGATATATATACCTGGAGACTGCTGAAATATATACCTCGAGTCTGCTGGTATATATACCTGGAGACTGCTGATAATATATACCTCGAGACTGCTGATAATATATACCTGGAGACTGCTGATATATATGCCTGGAGACTGCTGATATATATACCTGGAGACTGCTGATAATATATACCTCGAGACTGCTGATAATATATACCTGGAGACTGCTGATATATATGCCTGGAGACTGCTGATATATATACCTGGAGACTGCTGATAATATATACCTGGAGACTGCTGATATATATACCTGGAGACTGCTGATATATATACCTGGAGATTGCTGATATATATACCTGGAGACTGCTGATATATATACCTGGAGACTGCTGATATATATACCTGGAGACTGCTGATATATATACCTGGAGACTGCTGATATATATACCTGGAGACTGCTGATATATATACCTGGAGACTGCTGATATATATACCTGGAGACTGCTGATATATATACCTGGAGACTGCTGATATATATACCTGGAGACTGCTGATATATATACCTGGAGACTGCTGATATATATACCTGGAGACTGCTGATATATATACCTGGAGACTGCTGATATATATACCTGGAGACTGCTGATATATATACCTGGAGACTGCTGATATATATACCTGGAAACTGATAATATATATACCTGGAGACTGATAATATATATACCAGGAGACTGCTGATATATATACCTGGAGATTGCTGATATATATATACCTGGAGACTGCTGATATATATACCTGGAGACTGCTGATTTATATACCTGGAGACTGCTGATATATATACCTGGAGACTGCTGATATTTATACCTGGAGACTGCTGATATATATACCTGGAGACTGCTGATATATATACCTGGAGACTGCTGATATATATACCTGGAGACTGCTGATATATATACCTGGAGACTGCTGATATATATATATACCTGGAGACTGCTGATATATATACCTGGAGACTGCTGATATATATACCTGGAGACTGCTGATATATATACCTGGAGACTGCTGATATATATACCTGGAGACTGCTGATATATATACCTGGAGACTGCTGATATATACCTGGAGACTGCTGATATATATACCTGGAGACTGCTGATATATATACCTGGAGACTGCTGATATATACCTGGAGACTGCTGATATATATACCTGGAGACTGCTGATATATATACCTGGAGACTGCTGATATATATACCTGGAGACTGCTGATATATATACCTGGAGACTGCTGATATATATACCTGGAGACTGCTGATATATATACCTGGAGACTGCTGATATATATACCTGGAGACTGATAATATATATACCTGGAGACTGCTCATAATATATACCTGGAGACTGCTGATAATATATACCTAGAGACTGCTGATATATATACCTGGAGACTGCTGATATATACCTGGAGACTGCTGATATATATACCTGGAGACTGTTGATATATACCTGGACACTGCTGATATATATACCTGGAGACTGCTGATATATATACCTAGAGACTGATAATATATATACCTGGAGACTGCTGATAATATATGCCTCGAGACTGCTGATAATATATACCTGAAGACTGCTGATATATATACTGGAGACTGCTGATATATATACCTGGAGACTGCTGATATATATACCTGGAGACTGCTGATATATATACCTGGAGACTGCTGATATATATACCTGGAGACTGCTGATATATATACCTGGAGACTGCTGATATATATACCTGGAGACTGCTGATATATATACCTGGAGACTGCTGATATATATATACCTGGAGACTGCTGATATATATACCTGGAGACTGCTGATATATATACCTGGAGACTGCTGATATATATACCTGGAGACTGCTGATATATATACCTGGAGACTGCTGATATATATACCTGGAGACTGCTGATATATATACCTGGAGACTGCTGATATATATACCTGGAGACTGCTGATATATATATACCTGGAGACTGCTGATATATATACCTGGAGACTGCTGATATATATACCTGGAGACTGCTGATATATATGCCTAGACTGCTGGAGACTGCTGATATATATACCTGGAGACTGCTGATATATATACCAGGAGACTGCTGATATATATACCTGGAGACTGCCTGGAGACTGCTGATATATATACCTGGAGACTGCTGATATATATACCTGGAGACTGCTGATATATATACCTGGAGACTGCTGATATATATACCTGGAGACTGCTGATATATATACCTGGAGACTGCTGATATATATACCTGGAGACTGCTGATATATATACCTGAAGACTGCTGATATATATACTGGAGACTGCTGATATATAGAGCTGGAGACTGCTGATATATGTACCTGGAGACTGCTGATATATATACCTGGAGACTGTTGATATATACCTGGAGACTGCTGATGTATGTACCTGGAGACTGCTGATATATATACCTGGAGGCTGCTGATATATGTACCTGGAGACTGCTGGTATATATACCTGGAGACTGCTGATATATATTCCTGGAGACTGCTGATATGTATACCTGGAGACTGCTGATATATATACCTGGAGACTGCTGATATATACCTATATATATATACCTGGAGACTGCTGATATATGTACCTTGAGACTGCTGATATATATACCTGGAGACTGCTGATATATATACCTGGAGACTGCTGATATATATACCTGGAGACTGCTGATATATATACCTGGAGACTGCTGATATATATACCTGGAGACTGCTGATATATATACCTGGAGACTGCTGATATATATACCTGGTGACTGCTGATATATACCTGGAGACTGCTGATATATATATATATATATATACCTGGAGACTGCTGATATATATTCCTGGAGACTGCTGATATATATACCTGGAGACTGCTGATGTATATACCTGGAGACTTCTGATATATATACCTGGAGACTGCTGATATATATACCTGGAGACTGCTGATATATATACCTGGAGACTGCTGATATATATACCTGGAGACTGCTGATATATATACCTGGAGACTGCTGATATATATACCTGGAGACTGCTGATATATATACCTGGAGACTGCTGATATATATACCTGGAGACTGCTGATATATATACCTGGAGACTGCTGATATATATACCTGGAGACTGCTGATATATATACCTGGAGACTGCTGATATATATACCTGGAGACTGCTGATATATACCTGGAGACTGCTGATATATACCTGGAGACTGCTGATATATATACCTAGAGACTCCTGATATATATATATACCTCGAGACTCCTGATATATATACCTGAAGACTGCTGATATATACTTGGAGACTGTTGATATATATACCTGGAGACTGCTGATATATATACCTGGAGACTGCTGATATATATACCTGGAGACTGCTGATATATATACCTGGAGACTGCTGATATATATACCTGGAGACTGCTGATATATATACCTGGAGACTGCTGATATATATACCTGGAGACTGCTGATATATATACCTGGAGACTGCTGATATATATACCTGGAGACTGCTGATATATATACCTGGAGACTGCTGATATATATACCTGGAGATTGCTGATATATATACCTGAAGACAGCTGATATATATACCTTGAGACTGCTGACATATATACCTGGAGATTGCTGGTATATATACCTGGAGACTGCTGATATATATACCTGGAGATTGGTGATATATATACCTGGAGACTGCTGATATATGCCTGGAGACTGCTGATATACATACCTGGAGACTGCTGATATATATACCTGGAGACATAATATATATACCTTTAGACTGCTGTTATATATACCTGGAGACTGCTGATATATATACCTGGAGATTGGTGATATATATACCTGGAGACTGCTGATATATATACCTGGAGACTGCTGATATATATACCTGGAGACTGCTGATATATATACCTGGAGACTGCTGATATATATACCTGGAGACTGCTGATATATATACCTGGAGACTGCTGATATATATACCTGGAGACTGCTGATATATATACCTGGAGACTGCTGATATATATACCTGGAGACTGCTGATATATATACCTGGAGACTGCTGATATATATACCTGGAGACTGCTGATATATATACCTGGAGACTGCTGATATATATACCTGGAGACTGCTGATATATATACCTGGAGACTGCTGATATATATACCTGGAGACTGCTGATATATATACCTGGAGACTGCTGATATATATACCTGGAGACTGCTGATATATATACCTGGAGACTGCTGATATATATACCTGGAGACTGCTGATATATATACCTGGAGACTGCTGATATATATACCTGGAGACTGCTGATATATATACCTGGAGACTGCTGATATATACCTGGAGACTGCTGATATATATACCTGGAGACTGCTGATATATATACCTGGAGACTGCTGATATATATACCTGGAGACTGATGATAATATATACCTGGAGACTGCTGATATATATACCTGGAGACTGCTGATATATATACCTGGAGACTGCTGAGAGACTGCTGATATATATACCTGGAGACTGCTGATATATATACCTGGAGATTGCTGATATATATACCTGGAGACTGCTGATATATATACCTAGAGACTGATATATATACCTGGAGACCTGGAGACTGCTGATATATATACCTGGAGACTGCTGATATATATACCTGGAGACTGCTGATATATATACCTGGAGACTGTTGATATATATACCTGGAGACTGCTGGTATATATACCTGGAGACTGCTGATATATATACCTGGAGACTGCTGATATATATACCTGGAGACTGCTGATATATATACCTGGAGACTGCTGATATATACACGTGGAGACTGCTGATATATGTACCTGGAGACTGCTGATATATATACCTGGAGACTGCTGATATATATACCTGGAGACTGCTGATATATATACCTGGAGACTGCTGATATATATACCTGGAGACTGCTGATATATATACCTGGAGACTGCTGATATATATACCTGGAGACTGCTGATATACATACCTGGAGACTGCTGATATATATACCTGCTGAGGAGACTGCTGATATATATACCTGGAGACTGCTGATATATATACCTGGAGACTGCTGATATATATACCTGGAGACTGCTGATATATATACCTGGAGACTGCTGATATATATACCTGGAGACTGCTGATATATATACCTGGAGACTGCTGGTATATATACCTGGAGACTGCTGATATATACCTGGACACCAGGAGACTGCTGATATATATACCTGGAGACTGCTGATATATATACCTGGAGACTGCTGATATATATACCTGGAGACTGCTGATATATATACCTGGAGACTGCTGATATATATACCTGGAGACTGCTGATATATATACCTGGAGACTGCTGATATATATACCTGGAGACTGCTATATATACCTGGAGACTGCTGATATATATACCTGGAGACTGCTGATATATATATATATACCTGGAGACTGCTGATATATATACCTGGAGACTGCTGATATATATACCTGGAGACTGCTGATATATATACCTGGAGACTGCTGATATATATACCTGGAGACTGCTGATATATATACCTGGAGACTGCTGATATATATACCTGGAGACTGCTGATATATATACCTGGAGACTGCTGATATATATACCTGGAGACTGGTGATATATATACCTGGAGACTGCTGATATATATCCTGGAGACTGTTGATACATATACCTTGAGATTGGTGATATATATACCTGGAGACTGCTGATGTATAGCTGGAGACTGCTGATATATATACCTGGAGAGTGCTGATATATATACCTGGAGACTGCTGATATATATACCTGGAGACTGCTGATATATACCTGGAGACTGCTGATATATATACCATATATATACATGGAGACTGATATATATACCTGGAGATTGATGGTAATATATATATACCTGGAGACTGCTGATGTAAATACCTGGAGACTGCTAATAATATATATACCTGGAGACTGTTGGTAATATATATATATATATACCTGGAGACTGCTGATATATATACCTGGAGACTGCTGATATATATACCTGGAGACTGCTGATATATATACCTGGAGACTGCTGATATATATACCTGGAGACTGCTGATATATATACCTGGAGACTGCTGATATATATACCTGGAGACTGCTGATGTGTATATACCTGGAGATTGGAGATATATATACCTGGAGACTGTTGATATATACCTGGAGACTGCTCATAATATATACCTGGAGACTGCTGATAATATATACCTAGAGACTGCTGATATATATACCTGGAGACTGCTGATATATACCTGGAGACTGCTGATATATTCCTGGAGACTGATGATAATATATACCTGGAAACTGCTGATAATATATACCTGGAGACTGCTGATATATATACCTGGAGACTGCTGATATATATACCTGGAGATTGCTGATATATATACCTGGAGACTGCTGATATATACCTGAAGACTGCTGATATATATACTGGAGACTGCTGATATATATACCTGGAGATTGCTGATATATATACCTGGAGACTGCTGATATATATACCTAGAGACTGCTGATATATATACGTGGAGACTGCTGATATATATACCTGGAGACTGCTGATATATATACCTGGAGACTGCCTGGAGACTGCTATACCTGGAGACTGCTGATATATATACCTGGAGACTGCTGATATATATACCTGGAGACTGCTGATATATATACCTGGAGACTGCTGATATATATACCTGGAGACTGCTGATATATATACCTGGAGACTGCTGATATATATACCTGGAGACTGCTGATATATATACCTGGAGACTGCTGATATATATACCTGGAGACTGCTGATATATATACCTGGAGACTGATAATGTATATACCTGGAGACTGCTGATATATATACCTGGAGACTGCTGATATATATACCTGGAGACTGCTGATATATACCTGGAGACATGATAATATATACCAGGAGACTGATGATAATATATATACCTGGAGACTGCTGATATATATACCTGGAGACTGCTGATACATATACCTGGAGACTGCTGATATATATACCTGGAGACTGCTGATATATATACCTGGAGACTGCTGATATATATACCTGGAGACTGCTGATATATACCTGGAGACTGCTGATATATATACCTGGAGACTGCTGATATATATACCTGGAGACTGCTGATATATATACCTGGAGACTGCTGATATATATACCTGGAGACTGCTGATATATATACCTGGAGACTGCTGATATATATACCTGGAGACTGCTGATATATATACCTGGAGACTGCTGATATATATACCTGGAGACTGCTGATATATATACCTGGAGACTGCTGATAATATATATACCTGGAGACTGCTGATATATATACCTGGAGACTGCTGATATATATACCTGGAGACTGCTGATATATATGCCTGGAGACTGATGATATATACCTGGAGACTGCTGATGTATACCTGGAGACTGCTGATATATATACGTGGAGACTACTGATATATATACCTGGAGACTGCTGATATATATACCTGGAAACTGCTGATATATATACCTGGAGACTGCTGATATATATACCTGGAGATTGGCGATATATATACCTGGAGACTGCTGATATATATACCTGGAGACTGCTGATATATATACCTGGAGACTGCTGATATATATACCTGGAGACTGCTGATATATATACCTGGAGACTGCTGATATATATACCTGGAGACTGCTGATATATATACCTGGAGACTGCTGATATATATACCTGGAGACTGCTGATATATATACCTGGAGACTGCTGATATATATACCGGGAGACTGCTGATATATATACCTGGAGACTGCTGATATATATACCTGATAACTGCTGCTATATATTCCTTGTGACTGGTGATATATATACCTGGAGACTGCTGATGTATATATACCTGGAGACTGCTGATATATATACCTGGAAACTGCTGATATATATACCTGGGGACTGCTGATATATATACCTGGAGACTGCTGATATATATACTTGGAGACTGCTGATATATATACCTGGAGACTGCTGATATATATACCTGGAGACTGCTGATATATATACCTGGAGACTGCTGATATATATACCTGGAGACTGCTGATATATATACCTGGAGACTGCTGATATATATACCTGGAGACTGCTGATATATGTACATGGAGACTGCTGATATATATACCTGGAGACTGCTGATATATATATTCCTCGAGACTGCTGATATATATATCTGGAGACTGCTGATATATACCTGGAGACTGTTGATATATATACCTGGAGACTGCTGATATATATACCTGGAGACTGCTGATATATGTACCTGGAGACTGCTGATATATATACCTGGAGACTGCTGATATATATACCTGGAGACTGCTGATACATATACCTGGAGACTGCTGATATATATACCTGGAGACTGCTGATATATATACCTGGAGACTGCTGATATATATACCTGGAGACTGCTGATATATATACCTGGAGACTGCTGATATATGTACCTGGAGACTGCTGATATATATACCTGGAGACTGCTGATATATATACCTGGAGACTGCTGATATATATACCTGGAGACTGCTGATATATATACCTGGAGACTGCTGATATATATACCTGGAGACTGCTGATATATATACCTGGAGACTGCTGATATATATACCTGGAGGCTGCTATATACCTGGAGACTGCTGATATATATACCTGGAGACTAATATATATACCTGGAGACTGCTGATATATATACCTGGAGACTGCTGATATATATACCTGGAGACTGCTGATATATATACCTGGAGACTGCTGATATATATACCTGGAGACTGCTGATATATATACCTGGAGACTGCTGATATATATACCTGGAGACTGCTGATATATATACCTGGAGACTGCTGATATATATACCTGGAGACTGCTGATATATATATACCTGGAGACTGCTGATATATATACCTGGAGACTGCTGATATATAGAATGTTGATATATATACCTGGAGACTGCTGATATATATACCTGGAGACTGCTGATATATATACCTGGAGACTGCTGATATATATACCTGGAGACTGCTGATATATATACCTGGAGACTGCTGATATATATACCTGGAGACTGCTGATATATATACCTGGAGACTGCTGATATATATTCCTGGAGACTGCTGATATATATATGCTGATATATATACCTGGAGACTGCTGATATATATACCTGGAGACTGCTGATATATATAGCTGGAGACTGCTGATATATATACCTGGAGACTGCTGATATATATACCTGGAGACTGCTGATATATATAGACCTGGAGACTGCTGATATATATATACCTGGAGACTGCTGATATATATACCTGGAGACTGCTGATATATATACCTGGAGACTGCTGATATATATACCTGATATATATACCTGAGACTGCTGATATATATAGACTGCTGATATATGTACCTTGAGACTGCTGATATATATACCTGGAGACTGCTGATATATATACCTGGAGACTGCTGATATATATTCCTGGAGACTGCTGATATATATACCTGGAGACTGCTGATATATATACCTGGAGACTGCTGATATATATACCTGGAGACTGCTGATATATATACCTGGAGACTGATAATGTATATACCTGGAGACTGCTGGTATATATACCTGGAGACTGCTGATCATATATACCTGGAGACTGGAGACTGCTGATATATATACCTGGAGACATAATATATATACCTTTAGACTGCTGTTATATATACCTGGAGACTGCTGATATATATACCTGGAGATTGGTGATATATATACCTGCAGACTGCTGATATATATACGTGGAGACTGATCATATATATACCTGGAGACTGCTGATATATATACCAGCAGACTGCTGATATATATACCTGGAGACTGCTGATATATATACCTGGAGACTGATAATATATATACCTGGAGACTGCTGATATATATACCTGGAGACTGCTGATATATATACCTGGAGACTGCTGATATATATACCTGGAGACTGCTGATATATATACCTGGAGACTGCTGATATATATACCTGGAGACTGCTGATATATATTCCTGGAGACTGCTGATATATATACCTGGAGACTGCTGATGTATATACCTGGAGACTTCTGATAAATATACTTGAGACTCATAATACATATACCTGGAGACTGCTGATATATATACCTGGAGACTGCTGATATATATACCTGGAGATTGGTGATATATATACCTGGAGACTGTTGATATATACCTGGAGACTGCTGATATATATACCTGGAGACTGCTGATATATATACCTGGAGACTGATAATATATATACCTGGAGACTGCTGATATTTCCCTGCAGACTGCTGATATATATACCTGGAGACTGCTGATATATATACCTGGAGACTGCTGATATATATACCTGGAGACTGCTGATATATATACCTGGAGACTGCTGATATATATACCTGGAGACTGCTGATATATATACCTGGAGACTGCTGATATATATGGAGACTGCTGATATATATACCTGGAGACTGCTGATATATATACCTGGAGACTGCTGATATATATACCTGGAGACTGCCTGGAGACTGCTTATATATATACCTGGAGACTGCTGATATATATACCTGGAGACTGCTGATATATATACTTGGACACTGCTGATATATATACCTGGAGACTGCTGGTATATATACCTGGAGACTGCTGATATATATACCTGGAGACTGCTGATATATATACCTGGAGACTGCATATATATATACCTGGAGACTGCTGATACCTGGAGACTGCATATATATATACCTGGAGACTGCTGATATATATACCTGGAGACTGCTGATATATATACCTGGAGACTGCTGATATATATACCTGGAGACTGCTGATATATATACCTGGAGACTGCTGATATATATACCTGGAGACTGCTGATTTATACCTTGAGACTCCTGATATATATACCTGGAGACTGCTGATATATATACCTGGAGACTGCTGATATATATACCTGGAGACTGCTGATATATATACCTGGAGACTGCTGATATATATACCTGGAGACTGCTGATATATATACCTGGAGATTGCTGATATATATATCTGGAGATTGCTGATATATATACCTGGAGACTGCTGATATATACCTCTAGACTGCTGATATATATACCTGGAGACTGCTGATATATATACCTGGAGACTGCTGATATATATACCTGGAGACTGCTGATATATATACCTGGAGACTGCTGATATATATACCTGGAGACTGCTGATATATATACCTGGAGACTGCTGATATATATACCTGGAGACTGCTGATATATATACCTGGAGACTGCTGATATATATACCTGGAGACTGCTGATATATATACCTGGAGATTGCTGATATATATACCTGGAGACTGCTGATATATATACCTGGAGATTGCTGATATATATTACTGGAGACTGCTGGTATATATACCTGGAGACTGCTGATATATATACCTGGAGACTGCTGATATATATACCTGGAGACTGCTGATATATATACCTGGAGACTGCTGATATATATACCTGGAGACTGCTGATATATATACCTGGAGACTGCTGATATATATACCTGGAGACTGCCTGAGACTGCTGATATACCTGGAGACTGCTGATATATATACCTGGAGACTGCTGATATATATACCTGGAGACTGCTGATACATATACCTGGAGACTGCTGATATATATACCTGGAGACTGCTGATATATATACCTGGAGACTGCTGATATATATACCTGGAGCTGATATATATACTGCTGATATATATATACCTGGAGACTGCTGATATATATACCTGGAGACTGCTGATATATATACCTGGAGACTGCTGATATATATACCTGGAGACTGCTGATATATATACCTGGAGACTGCTGATATATATAGACTGCTGATATATATACCTGGAGACTGCTGATATATATGGAGACTGCTGATATATATACCTGGAGACTGCTGATATATATACCTGGAGACTGCTGCTGATATGTATACCTGGAGACTGCTGATATATATACCTGGAGACTGCTGATATATATTCCTGGAGACTGCTGATATGTATACCTGGAGACTGCTGATATATATACCTGGAGACTGCTGATATATATTCCTGGAGACTGCTGATATATATACCTGGAGACTGCTGATATATATACCTGGAGACTGCTGATATATATACCTGGAGACTGCTGATATATATACCTGGAGACTGCTGATATATATACCTGGAGACTGCTGATATATATACCTGGAGACTGCTGATATATATACCTGGAGACTGCTGATATATATACCTGGAGACTGCTGATATATATACCTGGAGACTGCTGATATATATACCTGAGACTGCTGATATATATAGACCTGGAGACTGCTGATATATATGGAGACCTGATATATATACCTGGAGACTGCTGATATATATACCTGGAGACTGCTGATATATATACCTGGAGACTGCTGATATATATACCTGGAGACTGCTGATATATATACCTGGAGACTGCTGATATATATACCTGGAGACTGCTGATATATATACCTGGAGACTGCTGATATATATACCTGGAGACTGCTGATATATATACCTGGAGACTGCTGATATATATACCTGGAGACTGCTGATATATATACCTGGAGACTGCTGATATATATACCTGGAGACTGCTGATATATATACCTGGAGACTGCTGATATATATACCATGAGACTGATAATATATATACCTGGAGACTGCTGATATATATACTTGGAGATTAGTGATATATATACCTGGAGACTGCTGATATATATACCTGGAGACTGCTGATATATATATACCTGGAAACTGCTGATATATATACCTGGAGACTGCTGATATATATACCTGGAGACGGCTGATATATATACCTGGAGACTGCTGATATATATACCTAGAGACTGCTGATATATATACGTGGAGACTGCTGATATATATACCTGGAGACTGCTGATATATATACCTGGAGACTGCTGATATATATACCTGGAGACTGCTGATATATATACCTGGAGACTGCTGATATATATACCTGGAGATGCTGATATATATACCTGGAGACTGCTGATATATATACCTGGAGACTGCTGATATATATACCTGGAGACTGCTGATATATATACCTGGAGACTGCTGATATATATACCTGGAGACTGCTGATATATATACCTGGAGACTGCTGATATATATACCTGGAGACTGCTGGTATATATACCTGGAGACTGCTGATCATATATACCTGGAGACTGCTGATAATATTTACCTGGAGACTCCTGATATATATACCTGAAGACTGCTGATATATATACTGGAGACTGCTGATATATATACCTGGAGACTGCTGATATATATACCTGGAGACTGCTGATATATATACCTGGAGACTGCTGATATATACCTAGACCTGGAGACTGCTGATATATATACCTGGAGACTGCTGATATATATACCTGGAGACTGCTGATATATATACCTGGAGACTGCTGATATATATTCCTGGAGATTGGTGATATATATACCTGGAGACTGCTGATATATACCTGGAGACTGCTGATATATATACCTGGAGACTGCTGATATATATACCTGGAGACTGCTGATATATATACCTGGAGACTGCTGATATATACCTGGAGACTGCTGATATATATATACCTGGAGACTGCTGATATATATACCTGGAGACTGCTGATATATATACCTGGAGACTGCTGATATATATACCTGGAGACTGCTGATATATATACCTGGAGACTGCTGATATATATACCTGGAGACTGCTGATATATATACCTGGAGACTGCTGATATATATACCTGGAGACTGCTGATATATATACCTGGAGACTGCTGATATATATACCTGGAGACTGCTGATATATATACCTGGAGACTGCTGATATATATACCTGGAGACTGCTGATATATATACCTGGAGACTGCTGATATATATACCTGGAGACTGCTGATATATATACCTGGAGACTGCTGATATATATACCTGGAGACTGCTGATATATATACCTGGAGACTTCTGATATATATATATACTGCTGATATATATACCTGGAGACTGCTGATATATATACCTGGAGACTGCTGATATATATACCTGGAGACTGCTGATATATATACCTGGAGACTGCTGATATATATACCTGGAGACTGCTGATATATATACCTGGAGACTGCTGATATATACCTGGAGACTGCTGATATATATACCTGGAGACTGCTGATATATATACCTGGAGACTGCTGATATATATACCTGGAGACTGCTGATATATATACCTGGAAACTGCTGAGATATATACCTGGAGATTGGTGATATATATACCTGGAGATTGGTGATATATATATATATATGGAGACTGATATATATACCTGGAGACTGATGATAATATATATATACCTGGAGACTGCTGATATATATACCTGGAGACTGCTGATATATATACCTGGAGACTGCTGATATATATACCTGGAGACTGCTGATATATATACCTGGAGACTGCTGATATATATACCTGGAGACTGCTGATATATATATACCTGGAGACTGCTGATATATACACGTGGAGACTGCTGATATACATACATGGAGACTGCTGATATATATACCTAGAGACTGATAATATATATACCTGGAGACTGCTGACATATTTACCTGGAGACTGCTGATATATATACCTGGAGATTGGTGATATATATTCCTGGAGATTGGTGATATATATATATACCTGGAGACTGATGATATATACCTGGAGACTGATGATAATATATATACCTGGAGACTGATGATATATATACCTGGAGACTGCTGATATATATACCTGGAGACTGCTGATATATATACCTGGAGACTGCTGATATATATACCTGGAGACTGCTGATATATATACCTGGAGACTGCTGATATATATACCTGGAGACTGCTGATATATATACCTGGAGACTGCTGATATATATACTGATGATATATATACCTGGAGACTGCTGATATATATACCTGGAGACTGCTGATATATATACCTGGAGACTGCTGATATATATACCTGGAGACTGCTGATATATATACCTGGAGACTGCTGATATATATACCTGGAGACTGCTGATATATATACCTGGAGACTGCTGATATATATACCTGGAGACTGCTGATATATATACCTGGAGACTGCTGATATATATACCTGGAGACTGCTGATATATATACCTGGAGACTGCTGGGAGACTGCTGATATATATACCTGGAGACTGTTGATATATATACCTGGAGACTGCTGATATATATACCTGGAGACTACTGATATATGTACCTGGAGACTGCTGATATATATACTGCTGGGAGACTGCTGATATATATACCTGGAGACTGCTGATATATATACCTGGATATATATACCTGGGGACTGCTGATATATATACCTGGAGACTGCTGATATATATACCTGGAGACTGCTGATATATATACCTGGAGACTGCTGATATATATACCTGGAGACTGCTGATATATATACATGGAGACTGCTGATATATATACCTGGAGACTGCTGATATATATACCTGGAGACTGCTGATATATATACCTGGAGACTGCTGATATATATACCTGGAGACTGCTGATATATATACCTGGAGACTGCTGATAATATATATACCTGGAGACTGCTGATAATATATGTACCTGGAGACTGCTGATATATATATACCTAGAGACTGCTGATATATATACCTGGAGACTGCTGATATATATACCTGGAGACTGCTGATAATATATATTCCTGGAGACTGTTGATAATATATATACCTGGAGACTGCTGATAATATATATACCTGGAGACTGCTGATATATATACCTTGAGACTTCTGATATATATACCTGGAGACTGCTGATATATATACCTGGAGACTGCTGATATATATACCTGGAGACTGCTGATATATATACCTGGAGACTGCTGATATATATACCTGGAGACTGCTGATATATATACCTGGAGACTGCTGATATATATACCTGGAGACTGCTGATATATATACCTGGAGACTGCTGATAATATATATACCTGGAGACTGCTGATATATATATACCTGGAGACTGCTGATATATATACCTGGAGACTGCTGATATATATACCTGGAGACTGCTGATAATATATACCTGGAGACTGCTGATATATATACCTGGAGACTGCTGATATATATACCTGGAGACTGCTGATATATATACCTGGAGACTGCTGATAATATATATACCTGGAGACTGCTGATATATATACCTGGAGACTGCTGATATATATACCTGGAGACTGCTGATATATATACCTGGAGACTGCTGATATATATACCTGGAGACTGCTGATATATATACCTGGAGACTGCTGATATATATACCTGGAGACTGCTGATATATATACCTGGAGACTGCTGATATATATACCTGGAGACTGCTGATATATATACCTGGAGACTGCTGATATATATACCTGGAGACTGCTGATATATATACCTGGAGACTGCTGATATATATACCTGGAGACTGCTGATATATATACCTGGAGACTGCTGATATATATACCTGGAGACTGCTGATATATATACCTGGAGACTGCTGATATATATACCTGGAGACTGCTGATATATACCTGGAGACTGCTGATATATATACCTGGAGACTGCTGATATATATACCTGGAGACTGCTGATATATATACCTGGAGACTGCTGATATATATACCTGGAGACTGCTGATATATATACCTGGAGATTGGTGATATATATACCTGGAGACTGCTGATATATATACCTGGAGACTGCTGATATATATACCTGGAGACTGCTGATGTATACCTGGAGACTGATGATATATACCTGGAGACTGATGATAATATATATATACCTGGAGACTGCTGATATATATACCTTGAGACTGCTGATAATATATATATATATATACCTGGAGACTGCTCATATATATTCCTGGAGACTGCTGATATTATATGTACCTGGAGACTGCTGATAATATATATATACTTGGAGACTGCTGATATATATACCTGGAGACTGCTGATAATATATATACCTGGAGACTGCTGATATATATACCTGGAGACTGCTGATATATATACCTGGAGACTGCTGATATATATACCTGGAGACTGCTGATATATATACCTGGAGACTGCTGATATATATACCTGGAGACTGCTGATAATATATATGTATATCTTCAGACTGCTGATATATATACCTGGAGACTGCTGATATATATACCTGGAGACTGTTGATAATATATATATATACTTGGAGACTGCTGATATATATACCTGGAGACTGCTGATATATATACCTGGAGACTGCTGATATATATTCCTTGTGACTGCTGATATATATACCTGGAGACTTCTGATATATATATACCTGGAGACTGCTGATATATATACCTGGAGACTGCTGATATATATACCTGGAGACTGCTGATATATATACCTGGAGACTGCTGATATATATACCTGGAGACTGCTGATATATATATTCCTTGTGACTGCTGATATATATACCTGGAGACTGCTGATATATATACCTGGAGACTGCTGATATATATACCTGGAGACTGCTGATATATATACCTGGAGACGGCTGATATATATACCTGGAGACTGCTGATATATATATACCTGGGGACTGCTGATATATATACCTGGAGACTGCTGATAATATATATACCTGGAGACTGCTGATATATATACCTGGAGACTGCTGATATATATAGCTGGAGACTGCTGGTAATATATATACCTGGAGACTGCTGATATATATACCTGGAGACTGCTGATATATATACCTGGAGACTGCTGATATATATACCTGGAGACTGCTGATATGTATGCCTGGAGACTGCTGATATATATACCTGGAGACTGCTGGTAATATATATACCTGGAGACTGCTGATATATATACCTGGAGACTGCTGATATATATACCTGGAGACTGCTGATATATATACCTGGAGACTGCTGATATATACCTGGAGACTGCTGATAATATATATACCTGGCGGCTGCTTATATATATACGTGGAGACTGCTGATATATATACCTGGAGACTGCTGATATTTATACCTGGAGACTGCTGATAATATATATACCTGCAGACTGCTGATATATATACCTGGAGACTGCTGATAATATATATACCTGGAGACTGCTGATAATATGTATACCTGGAGACTGCTGATAATATATATACCTGGAGACTGCTGATAATATATATACCTGGAGGCTGCTGATAATATATATAACTGGAGACTGATATACCTTTGAAGAGTTTCGAGAGTTTATCTACTCTCTAAGGCCGGCCATGGGCCAGGCTCGTCTGGTGCTTGCCTGGTCAACCAGGTTGTTGCTGTTGGAGGCCCGCTGCCCCAAATAACCATAACAGCCTGGGAAAACATCAACAGGGAGTGGTGGCCATGAAGACGTGGAAAACACAGCAGCACCAGCTAGAAAAAACGAACCATGAAACCGGCAGGGTTTGAACTCACGGGGAGTGAGTCGTACAACCGCAGGCCAGTGCGGTAACCACTGGGCCAGGTGATTACAATAATATACATATAACTAGATTATTGTAGGCAGCTGGTCCAGTGGCTTGAGCACTGCACTGCTCTTTTACGACTCTCACTGTGTTTCAAACCCCACCAGTTCCCAGGAACCGTATTATTCCGATTACGTGAGTCAAGAATCTCAGCTTCAGGATGTGGGAGACGAAGAACCTTTGTGACTAGACAGGATTATGAACTATCACGTAGATAGTAAGATGTTGTGGGTGGCATCCCGGGCAGGGAAAGGCGGAGATAAATATGGAGGCAGTATCTTGGGTCACAACCCCGACGACCGGGTCTCAGACCAGGCTGTTATCAGTCGCAGGCAGCCTGTTGTATCTATCAGTCTGGATGATTACTAACTGACTTGGGAACTTACCAAGTTCCTTCTGGATGACAGCCAGATTTTTTTTTTTATTCTGTTAGGCATAAAAGGAGTATGTTGAATATTCTTGGTCCCCTTACACTTAGGGGTTTTCCCTAAGCGGACTTTTCACGCCCCTGATTTTCAGTGGTTCATTTTACAAAGATTGCCAAGTTCTATACCTTTGATGGGTTTTGAGAGTTTTTCTGCTTCCGGAGCTCACACATGGGCAAGGAATAAACTTTTTCACAAAGTTTAGAAAATAGCTCTCTCGCCTACTATCCAGGGAGTGCAGATCAAGGTACTTGAAGCATACCTGTTCCGTAATATCTCCTTGTAGGATGCTGCTAATATACAGCAACATACCAGCCTACAAGGTATACAGGCCTAGCTGACATCACTGACATACTGCAGACGTGGAACAAGTGTCAGGATGAAAACTGTCAATGGCTGGCCATTTCAACTGTGTTGCAATAACAGTGTTGTGATTCTTGCTTATGAGATCTTGTAAACTTGTCGCTTGTGTCCTGTTAAACCTCATGTGTTACCAGTGGCTTTCTGGAAGCTTTAGTTCAGAGGTGTGGAGATACTGACAGTATTACAGGGCCTCACTTCTGATTCACAGAATCATTCCTGGCAGCGGATCAAGTCTCAATATGGCTTCAATACTTATTAATTTCGTGATTAGCATCAGTGTTATGTTCCGTCTTCTTTAAGACACTTGTGCTGGAGGTGGATTTTCCTCTGGATTTTGCTTATTACGTAACGTATTCAAGTGTTTTTCTATTGTTATTAATAGTTATGTGTTATTTATGTCTCTTCTGGAGTCTTTGTGTTCTGGGCGTCGTGATTGATGGTGTCTCCAAGACGAAGGTTCCAGTAATTCTGCTTCAGAAACTCTGCTGCCTTTCAGACGTTGTCTCTTCCATTGTGTGCGTCTGTACAGGTAGTCTCTCTCTCTCTCTCTCTCTCTCTCTCTCTCTCTCTCTCTCTCTCTCTCTTTTTACACAGGGTTTGAGAAGGTTAAGGATCCCTAGCTTTATTGACAAGCTATTTGCAGGTTAAGGATCCCTAGCTTTATTGACAAGCTATTTACAAGCTAAGGATCCCTAGCTTTATTGACAAGCTATTTACAGGTTAAGGATCCCTAGCTTCATTGACAAGCTATTTACAAATTAAGGATCCCTAGCTTTATTGACAAGCTATTTACAAGCTAAGGATCCCTAGCTTTATTGACAAGCTATTTACAGGTTAAGGGTCCCTAGCTATATTGACAAGCTACTTACAAGTGTGAAGGCTTACTCAGCCCTGTAAGATCTTAAGTAGTGTGACGGCCACCTACCAAACTAGTGGTTAGAGTGTTGACCTGCTGGCCTACTGTACCACGGGTACGTCATCAACCCAATGTGGGGGACTGCTGAGCCGACCTTACAGAGAGTATTCAGACAACTCTACGGTATACATCTACTGGCAGTAGAGAGTATTCAACAGACCACCTTACGGTATACATCTACTGGCAGTGGCGAGTGTTCACCAGACTGCCTCACGAAGTACACCGTGATACCTACTGACTCACTGCTGACTTCAGTTACCTGCGGGCCTCCTGGCTACAGTTTTACCAGTCATCCAGATCCCTGGGGTCTTCAGTTACCTGCGGGCCTCGCTTAGTCTGCTGGCTTCAGTTATTGTGGGCCTCAGGACTTGGTTACCTGTGGGCCTCTGTAGTTTTACTGGCCAGTTTTGCGGATTTCGACCTGCGGGCCTTGATGAACCTTGGTGGCCTCCGGCTGATCAACCGGCGTACATTGCCAGGGTGTCCTCTGAGGAGAAAGACGCTATGCGGGTGACCCAGACGAGAAAGAGTGTTGCTGATGATGTGGGGGGGGGGGGGGGGTCACAGTTGAGTGACAACTCAACGACTATTTCGTCACAGTGTCTGTAGCCTTGAATAATCCGTCAGGATGATAGGAACGCAGGTCCTTCACCACTGCAAAGATGAGGGGTAGTTACCTGGGGTTGACTGCACTTAGGTATAGAGATAAAAAGTGTCCCAGAACTCATGTGAAATTCGTCTCCTTCAGGACTGTTTCTGTGGTTGCCAGATGACCCAAGCTGACATTCCAAGCTAGAAAGAGACAAAAGTTAACCACTGCTTGATAAATCAACTCTCCATAAGTGTACGGCAATAAAAAGACTGGCGAGGATTTAAACATGAAAGTACTTACAGTTGTGTTGGGAGCTGTGAGTCAAGTGATTATCCATTTGGTTGGAGTCCCACACATCACCTTTCAGTGTGCAGAAAGTGGGGGGGGGGGTGGGATACCGGGAGCTAGACACTGACACTACCTTAACAAGCAGACTGCCAATCAAACTATCGTCACCATATACTCGCTTGCTACTCCTATCTCTTGAACTTCTCCCCTCACAGAGACAAGAGCGTCCTGTGGACACAGAGATGGTGTGTGTGACGCAGAGACAAGGGTGTCCTGTGACACGGTAGACGAGTGTCGTGTGGCACAGAGAAAAGAGTGACAGGTGACATGGAGAGAAGGGGTGTCATAATGCAGACAAGGGTGTCGTGTGACACGGAAGTTACCTGGAGGTTACCTGGAGGTTATTCCGAGGATCAACGCCCCTGCGGCCCGGTCCATGACCAGGCATCCCGGTGGTTCAGGGCCTGATCAACAAGGCTGTTACTAGGTAAGACACATATGCAACAGTTAGGTATCTTTATTACGAAACGTTTCGCCTACACAATAGGCTTCTTCAGTCGAGTACAGGAAAGTTGAAAAGTGAGAACGGCTGGATTTGAGAGGGACCTGACCTCCCAACATCTGCGTTCTCCTAGTGACCTACGTCTCACCTCTTGGCGCTATAAAAGCTCCATCCTGTCACTTCATCTCCATATTGTTTCATACTATGGAACAATGCTCTTCTCCAGACTGAGGGACTGACCACCTCAAAACTTTAAGGGTGATGGACTGATTACATCGTCTTCAAGTATCTTCTGCTTCTATCAACTTTTCTGTACTCGACTGAAGAAGCCTACTGTGCAGGCGAAACGTTTCGAAATAAAGATACCTAACTGTTGCATATGTGTCTTACCTAACAACCTGTCGGTATTTTATACCATTTTAATGTTCAAGGCTGTTACTGCTGGCCGCACGCAGTCCGACGTACGAGCCACAGCCCGGCTGATCTGGCACTGACTTTAGGTATCTGTCCAGCTCTCTCTTGAAGGCAGCCAGGGGTCTTGAAGGCAGCCAGGGGTCTTGAAGGCAGCCAGGGGTCTTGAAGGCAGCCAGGGGTCTTGAAGGCAGCCAGGGGTCTTGAAGGCAGCCAGGGGTCTTGAAGGCAGCCAGGGGTCTTGAAGGTAGCCAGGGGTTTATTGGCAATTCCCGTAATGCTTGATGGGAGGCTGTTGAACAGTCTTGGGCCCCAGACACTTATGGTGTTTTCCCTTAGTGTACCAATGGCGCCCCTACTTTTTATTGGGGTCATTTTGCATCGCCTGCCCAGTCTTTTACTTTCGTATGGAGTGATTTCTGTGTGCAGATTTGGGACCATTCCTTCCAAGATTTTCCAAGTGTAGATTATGATATATCTCTCCCTCCTGCGTTCCAGGGAGTACAAGTCAAGTGCTTCCAAGCGTTCCCAGTAGTTAAGGTGCTTGACAGAACTTATACGTGCAGTAAAGGATCTCTGTACACTCTCTAGATCTGCGATTTCACCTGCTTTGTATGGAGATGTTAATGTACAGCAGTATTCCAGCCTAGAGAGAACAAGTGATTTGAAAAGGATCATCATGGGCTTGGCATCTCTCGTTTTGAAAGTTCTCATTATCCATCCTATTATTTTCTTTGCACGTGTGATTGCACGTGTGATTGCACTTGTGATTGTTATAATTGAAAATATAAAACAAGCAAACATGAACTTTAGCCTATTTGAAAGAATAACGAAGAATTAAATATATAAATGGTAACTGAATTCAACGTTAATTTGTACAGAATAATGGGATAAAAATTATGTCGATGTTAACATAGCGCAATGTACAAACTGTAGCTGTAGCTGGGGGTCACAGGTAGCTGGGGGTCACAGGTAGCTGGGGGTCACAGGTAGCTGGGGGGTCACAGGTAGCTGGGGGTCACAGGTAGCTGGGGGTCACAGGTAGCTGGGGGTCACAGGTAGCTGGGGGTCACAGGTAGCTGGGGGTCACAGGTAGCTGGGGGTCACAGGTAGCTGGGGGTCACAGGTAGCTGGGGGTCACAGGTAGCTGGGGGGTCACAGGTAGCTGGGGGTCACAGGTAGCTGGGGGTCACAGGTAGCTGGGGGGTCACAGGTAGCTGGGGGTCACAGGTAGCTGGGGGTCACAGGTAGCTGGGGGTCACAGGTAGCTGGGGGTCACAGGTAGCTGGGGGTCACAGGTAGCTGGGGGTCACAGGTAGCTGGGGGTCACAGGTAGCTGGGGGTCACAGGTAGCTAGGGGTCACAGGTAGCTGGGGGTCACAGGTAGCTGGGGGTCACAGGTAGCTGGGGGTCACAGGTAGCTGGGGGTCACAGGTAGCTGGGGGTCACAGGTAGCTGGGGGTCACAGGTAGCTGGGGGTCACAGGTAGCTGGGGGGTCACAGGTAGCTGGGGGTCACAGGTAGCTGGGGGGTCACAGGTAGCTGGGGGGTCACAGGTAGCTGGAGGGTCACAGGTAGCTGGGGTCACAGGTAGCTGGGGGTCACAGGTAGCTGGGGGTCACAGGTAGCTGGGGGGTCACAGGTAGCTGGGGGTCACAGGTAGCTGGGGGTCACAGGTAGCTGGGGGTCACAGGTAGCTGGGGGTCACAGGTAGCTGGGGGGTCACAGGTAGCTGGGGGGTCACAGGTAGCTGGGGGTCACAGGTAGCTGGGGGTCACAGGTAGCTGGGGGTCACAGGTAGCTGGGGGTCACAGGTAGCTGGGGCTCACAGGTAGCTGGGGGTCACAGGTAGCTGGGGGGTCACAGGTAGCTGGGGGTCACAGGTAGCTGGGGGTCACAGGTAGCTGGGGGGTCACAGGTAGCTGGGGGTCACAGGTAGCTGGGGGTCACAGGTAGCTGGGGGGTCACAGGTAGCTGGGGGTCACAGGTAGCTGGGGGTCACAGGTAGCTGGGGGTCACAGGTAGCTGGGGGTCACAGGTGGTAGTGACAACACAGTGACTGTTCAATCCCAATATGTCTAGCCTTGAATAATCCGTCAGGATGATAGGAACGCAGATCCTTCACCACAGTAGAGATGAGGGGTAGTTGCCTGGGGTTAACTACAATGTGTCTAGCCTTGAATAATCCGTCAGGATGATAGGAACGCAGATCCTTCACCACAGTAGAGATGAGGGGTAGTTGCCTGGGGTTAACTACAATGTGTCTAGCCTTGAATAATCCGTCAGGATGATAGGAACGCAGATCCTTCACCACAGTAGAGATGAGGGGTAGTTGCCTGGGGTTAACTACAATGTGTCTAGCCTTGAATAATCCGTCAGGATGATAGGAACGCAGATCCTTCACCACTGTAGAGATGAGGGGTAGTTGCCTGGGGTTAACTACAATGAGGTACGTAGATCAAGGGTGACGTCTCAGAACCAAAGTGAAGTTCATCTCCTTCACGACTGACTCTGTGGTCGCCAGATGACCCAAGCTGGCAGTCCAAGCTAGAAAGAGACAAAAGTTAACCACTGCTTGATAAATCACTATGATAAGTAAAGCATCTAAAAGACTGGAGTTTACCTGGAGAGAGTTCCGGGGGTCAACGCCCCCGCGGCCCGGTCTGTGACCAGGCCTCCTTAGGTCAGTGTCCCAGGATGCGACCCACACCAGTCGACTAACACCCAGGTGCCCATTTTACTGATGGGGAACATAGACAACAGGTGGAAAGAAACACGTCCAATGTTTCTACTCTGGCTGGGAATCGAACCCAGGCCCTCACCTTGTGAAGCCAGAGCGTTAACCACCAGGCCACAGAGCTGGTGAGGATTTAAACAGGAGCCGAGATATTTGCTTACAGTTGTGTTGGGAGTTGTGAGTCAAGTGATTATCCATTTGGTCGGTGCCCCACACGTCACCTTTCAGTGTGGAGAAAGTGGGGGGGGTGGGACCGGGAGCTAGACGCTGACACTACCTTAACAAGCAGACTGCCAATCAAA
>NC_091380.1:16301104-16341104 GCF_038502225.1 Cherax quadricarinatus
GTGCAGTCATGGTGCTGGTGAAGGTACTGGTGCAGTCATGGTGCTGGTGAAGGTCCTGGTGCAGTCATGGTGCTGGTGAAGGTACTGGTGCAGTCATGGTGCTGGTGAAGGTACTGGTGCAGTCATGGTGCTGGTGAACACCACCGTAGTCTTGAAGGTACTGGTGCAGTCATGGTGCTGGTGAACACCACCGTAGTCTTGAAGGTCCTGGTGCAGTCATGGTGCTGGTGAACACCACCGTAGTCTTGAAGGTACTGGTGCAGTTATGGTGCTGGTGAACACCACCGTAGTCTTGAAGGTCCTGGTGCAGTCATAGTGCTGGTGAACACCACCGTAGTCTTGAAGGTCCTGGTGCAGTTATGGTGCTGGTGAACACCACCGTAGTCTTGAAGGTACTGGTGCAGTTATGGTGCTGGTGAACACCACCGTAGTCTTGAAGGTCCTGGTGCAGTCATGATGCTGGTGAACACCACCGTAGTCTTGAAGGTCCTGGTGCAGTTATGGTGCTGGTGAACACCACCGTAGTCTTGAAGGTCCTGGTGCAGTCATGGTGCTGGTGAACACCACCGTAGTCTTGAAGGTACTGGTGCAGTTATGGTGCTGGTGAACACCACCGTAGTCTTGAAGGTACTGGTGCAGTCATGGTGCTGGTGAACACCACCGTAGTCTTGAAGGTACTGGTGCAGTCATGGTGCTGCTGAACACCACCGTAGTCTTGAAGGTACTGGTGCAGTCATGGTGCTGGTGAAGGTACTGGTGCAGTCATGGTGCTGGTGAAGGTACTGGTGCAGTCATGGTGCTGGTGAACACCACCGTAGTCTTGAAGGTACTGGTGCAGTCATGGTGCTGGTGAACACCACCGTAGTCTTGAAGGTACTGGTGCAGTCATGGTGCTGGTGAAGGTACTGGTGCAGTTATGGTGCTGGTGAACACCACCGTAGTCTTGAAGGTCCTGGTGCAGTCATGGTGCTGGTGAACACCACCGTAGTCTTGAAGGTACTGGTGCAGTCATGGTGCTGGTGAACACCACCGTAGTCTTGAAGGTACTGGTGCAGTCATGGTGCTGGTGAAGGTACTGGTGCAGTTATGGTGCTGGTGAACACCACCGTAGTCTTGAAGGTCCTGGTGCAGTCATGGTGCTGGTGAACACCACCGTAGTCTTGAAGGTACTGGTGCAGTCATGGTGCTGGTGAACACCACCGTAGTCTTGAAGGTACTGGTGCAGTCATGGTGCTGGTGAAGGTACTGGTGCAGTCATGGTGCTGGTGAAGGTACTGGTGCAGTCATGGTGCTGGTGAAGGTCCTGGTGCAGTCATGGTGCTGGTGAAGGTCCTGGTGCAGTCATGGTGCTGGTGAAGGTCCTGGTGCAGTCATGGTGCTGGTGAACACCACCGTAGTCTTGAAGGTACTGGTGCAGTCATGGTGCTGGTGAACACCACCGTAGTCTTGAAGGTGCTGGTGCAGTCATGGTGCTGGTGAACACCACCGTAGTCTTGAAGGTACTGGTGCAGTTATGGTGCTGGTGAACACCACCGTAGTCTTGAAGGTACTGGTGCAGTCATGGTGCTGGTGAAGGTCCTGGTGCAGTCATGGTGCTGGTGAAGGTCCTGGTGCAGTCATGGTGCTGGTGAACACCACCGTAGTCTTGAAGGTACTGGTGCAGTCATGGTGCTGGTGAACACCACCGTAGTCTTGAAGGTACTGGTGCAGTCATGGTGCTGGTGAACACCACCGTAGTCTTGAAGGTCCTGGTGCAGTCATGGTGCTGGTGAACACCACCGTAGTCTTGAAGTTCCTGGTGCAGTTATGGTGCTGGTGAAGGTACTGGTGCAGTCATGGTGCTGGTGAACACCACCGTAGTCTTGAAGGTACTGGTGCAGTCATGGTGCTGGTGAACACCACCGTAGTCTTGAAGGTACTGGTGCAGTCATGGTGCTGGTGAACACCACCGTAGTCTTGAAGGTACTGGTGCAGTCATGGTGCTGGTGAACACCACCGTAGTCTTGAAGGTACTGGTGCAGTCATGGTGCTGGTGAACACCACCGTAGTCTTGAAGGTACTGGTGCAGTCATGGTGCTGGTGAACACCACCGTAGTCTTGAAGGTACTGGTGCAGTCATGGTGCTGGTGAACACCACCGTAGTCTTGAAGGTACTGGTGCAGTCATGGTGCTGGTGAACACCACCGTAGTCTTGAAGGTACTGGTGCAGTCATGGTGCTGGTGAACACCACCGTAGTCTTGAAGGTCCTGGTGCAGTCATGGTGCTGGTGAACACCACCGTAGTCTTGAAGGTCCTGGTGCAGTCATGGTGCTGGTGAACACCACCGTAGTCTTGAAGGTACTGGTGCAGTTATGGTGCTGGTGAACACCACCGTAGTCTTGAAGGTACTGGTGCAGTCATGGTGCTGCTGAAGGTACTGGTGCAGTCATGGTGCTGGTGAAGGTACTGGTGCAGTCATGGTGCTGGTGAAGGTACTGGTGCAGTCATGGTGCTGGTGAAGGTACTGGTACAGTCATGGTGCTGGTGAAGGTACTGGTGCAGTCATGGTGCTGGTGAAGGTACTGGTGCAGTCATGGTGCTGGTGAAGGTCCTGGTGCAGTCATGGTGCTGGTGAAGGTACTGGTGCAGTCATGGTGCTGGTGAACACCACCGTAGTCTTGAAGGTACTGGTGCAGTCATGGTGCTGGTGAAGGTACTGGTACAGTCATGGTGCTGGTGAAGGTACTGGTGCAGTCATGGTGCTGGTGAAGGTACTTGTGCAGTCATGGTGCTGGTGAAGGTCCTGGTGCAGTCATGGTGCTGGTGAACACCACTGTAGTCTTGAAGGTCCTGGTGCAGTCATGGTGCTGGTGAACACCACCGTAGTCTTGAAGGTACTGGTGCAGTCATGGTGCTGGTGAACACCACCGTAGTCTTGAAGGTACTGGTGCAGTCATGGTGCTGGTGAACACCACCGTAGTCTTGAAGGTACTGGTGCAGTCATGGTGCTGGTGAAGGTACTGGTGCAGTCATGGTGCTGCTGAACACCACTGTAGTCTTGAAGGTCCTGGTGCAGTCATGGTGCTGGTGAACACCACCGTAGTCTTGAAGGTCCTGGTGCAGTCATGGTGCTGGTGAACACCACCGTAGTCTTGAAGGTACTGGTGCAGTCATGGTGCTGGTGAACACCACCGTAGTCTTGAAGGTACTGGTGCAGTCATGGTGCTGGTGAACACCACCGTAGTCTTGAAGGTACTGGTGCAGTCATGGTGCTGGTGAACACCACCGTAGTCTTGAAGGTCCTGGTGCAGTCATGGTGCTGGTGAACACCACCGTAGTCTTGAAGGTCCTGGTGCAGTCATGGTGCTGGTGAACACCACCGTAGTCTTGAAGGTACTGGTGCAGTCATGGTGCTGCTGAAGGTCCTGGTGCAGTTATGGTGCTGGTGAACACCACCGTAGTCTTGAAGGTACTGGTGCAGTCATGGTGCTGGGGAAGGTACTGGTGCAGTCATGGTGCTGGTGAACACCACCGTAGTCTTGAAGGTACTGGTGCAGTCATGGTGCTTGTGAACACCACCGTAGTCTTGAAGGTCCTGGTGAACACCACCGTAGTCTTGAAGGTACTGGTGCAGTCATGGTGCTGGTGAACACCACCGTAGTCTTGAAGGTCCTGGTGCAGTTATGGTGCTGGTGAACACCACCGTAGTCTTGAAGGTCCTGGTGCAGTCATGGTGCTGGTGAACACCACCGTAGTCTTGAAGGTCCTGGTGCAGTTATGGTGCTGGTGAACACCACCGTAGTCTTGAAGGTCCTGGTGCAGTCATGGTGCTGGTGAACACCACCGTAGTCTTGAAGGTCCTGGTGCAGTTATGGTGCTGGTGAACACCACCGTAGTCTTGAAGGTCCTGGTGCAGTTATGGTGCTGGTGAACACCACCGTAGTCTTGAAGGTCCTGGTGCAGTCATGGTGCTGGTGAACACCACCGTAGTCTTGAAGGTCCTGGTGCAGTCATGGTCCTGGTGAACACCACCGTAGTCTTGAAGGTACTGGTGCAGTTATGGTGCTGGTGAACACCACCGTAGTCTTGAAGGTCCTGGTGCAGTCATGGTGCTGGTGAACACCACCGTAGTCTTGAAGGTACTGGTGCAGTCATGGTGCTGGTGAACACCACCGTAGTCTTGAAGGTACTGGTGCAGTCATGGTGCTGGTGAACACCACCGTAGTCTTGAAGTTACTGGTGCAGTCATGGTGCTGGTGAACACCACCGTAGTCTTGAAGGTACTGGTGCAGTTATGGTGCTGGTGAAGGTACTGGTGCAGTCATGGTGCTGGTGAACACCACCGTAGTCTTGAAGGTACTGGTGCAGTCATGGTGCTGGTGAACACCACCGTAGTCTTGAAGGTCCTGGTGCAGTCATGGTGCTGGTGAACACCACCGTAGTCTTGAAGGTACTGGTGCAGTCATGGTGCTGGTGAACACCACCGTAGTCTTGAAGGTACTGGTGCAGTCATGGTACTGGTGAACACCACCGTAGTCTTGAAGGTCCTGGTGCAGTCATGGTGCTGGTGAACACCACCGTAGTCTTGAAGGTACTGGTGCAGTCATGGTGCTGGTGAACACCACCGTAGTCTTGAAGGTACTGGTGCAGTCATGGTGCTGGTGAACACCACCGTAGTCTTGAAGGTCCTGGTGCAGTCATGGTGCTGGTGAACACCACCGTAGTCTTGAAGGTACTGGTGCAGTCATGGTACTGGTGAACACCACCGTAGTCTTGAAGGTCCTGGTGCAGTCATGGTGCTGGTGAACACCACCGTAGTCTTGAAGGTCCTGGTGCAGTCATGGTGCTGGTGAACACCACCGTAGTCTTGAAGGTACTGGTGCAGTCATGGTGCTGGTGAACACCACCGTAGTCTTGAAGGTCCTGGTGCAGGCATGGTGCTGGTGAACACCACCGTAGTCTTGAAGGTCCTGGTGCAGGCATGGTGCTGGTGAACACCACCGTAGTCTTGAAGGTCCTGTTGCAGTTATGGTGCTGGTGAACACCACCGTAGTCTTGAAGGTCCTGGTGCAGTTATGGCGCTGGTGAACACCACCGTAGTCTTGAAGGTCCTGGTGCAGTTATGGTGCTGGTGAACACCACCGTAGTCTTGAAGGTCCTGGTGCAGTTATGGTGCTGGTGAAGGTATTGGTGCAGTCATGGTGCTGGTGAACACCACCGTAGTCTTGAAGGTCCTGGTGCAGTCATGGTGCTTGTGAACACCACCGTAGTCTTGAAGGTCCTGGTGCAGGCATGGTGCTGGTGAACACCACAGTAGTCTTGAAGGTCCTGGTGCAGTTATGGTGCTGGTGAACACCACCGTAGTCTTGAAGGTCCTGGTGCAGTCATGGTGCTGGTGAACACCACCGTAGTCTTGAAGGTCCTGGTGCAGTTATGGTGCTGGTGAACACCACCGTAGTCTTGAAGGTACTGGTGCAGTCATGGCGCTGGTGAAGGTACTGGTGCAGTCATGGTGCTGGTGAACACCACCGTAGTCTTGAAGGTACTGGTGCAGTAATGGTGCTGGTGAACACCACCGTAGTCTTGAAGGTACTGGTGCAGTCATGGTGCTGGTGAACACCACCGTAGTCTTGAAGGTACTGGTGCAGTCATGGTGCTGGTGAAGGTACTGGTGCAGTCATGGTGCTGGTGAACACCACCGTAGTCTTGAAGGTACTGGTGCAGTTATGGTGCTGGTGAACACCACCGTAGTCTTGAAGGTACTGGTGCAGTCATGGTGCTGGTGAACACCACCGTAGTCTTGAAGGTCCTGGTGCAGTCATGGTGCTGGTGAACACCACCGTAGTCTTGAAGGTACTGGTGCAGTCATGGTGCTGGTGAACACCACCGTAGTCTTGAAGGTCCTGGTGCAGTCATGGTGCTGGTGAACACCACCGTAGTCTTGAAGGTACTGGTGCAGTCATGGTGCTGGTGAACACCACCGTAGTCTTGAAGGTCCTGGTGCAGTTATGGTGCTGGTGAACACCACCGTAGTCTTGAAGGTCCTGGTGCAGTCATGGTGCTGGTGAACACAACCGTAGTCTTGAAGGTCCTGGTGCAGTCATGGTGCTGGTGAACACCACCGTAGTCTTGAAGGTACTGGTGCAGTTATGGTGCTGGTGAACACCACCGTAGTCTTGAAGGTACTGGTGCAGTCATGGTGCTGGTGAACACCACCGTAGTCTTGAAGGTCCTGGTGCAGTCATGGTGCTGGTGAACACCACCGTAGTCTTGAAGGTACTGGTGCAGTCATGGTGCTGGTGAACACCACCGTAGTCTTGAAGGTCCTGGTGCAGTTATGGTGCTGGTGAACACCACCGTAGTCTTGAAGGTCCTGGTGCAGTCATGGTGCTGGTGAACACCACCGTAGTCTTGAAGGTCCTGGTGCAGTCATGGTGCTGGTGAACACCACCGTAGTCTTGAAGGTACTGGTGCAGTTATGGTGCTGGTGAACACCACCGTAGTCTTGAAGGTACTGGTGCAGTCATGGTGCTGGTGAACACCACCGTAGTCTTGAAGGTACTGGTGCAGTCATGGTGCTGGTGAAGGTACTGGTGCAGTCATGGTGCTGGTGAACACCACCGTAGTCTTGAAGGTACTGGTGCAGTCATGGTGCAGGTGAACACCACCGTAGTCGTGAAGGTACTGGTGCAGTCATGGTGCTGGTGAACACCACCGTAGTCTTGAAGGTCCTGGTGCAGTCATGGTGCTGGTGAACACCACCGTAGTCTTGAAGGTACTGGTGCAGTTATGGTGCTGGTGAAGGTATTGGTGCAGTCATGGTGCTGGTGAACACCACCGTAGTTTTGAAGGTACTGGTGCAGTTATGGTGCTGGTGAAGGTATTGGTGCAGTCATGGTGCTGGTGAACACCACCGTAGTCTTGAAGGTCCTGGTGCAGTCATGGTGCTGGTGAACACCACCGTAGTCTTGAAGGTCCTGGTGCAGTCATGGTGCTGGTGAACACCACCGTAGTCTTGAAGGTACTGGTGCAGTTATGGTGCTGGTGAACACCACCGTAGTCTTGAAGGTACTGGTGCAGTCATGGTGCTGGTGAACACCACCGTAGTCTTGAAGGTACTGGTGCAGTCATGGTGCTGGTGAAGGTACTGGTGCAGTCATGGTGCTGGTGAACACCACCGTAGTCTTGAAGGTACTGGTGCAGTCATGGCGCAGGTGAACACCACCGTAGTCTTGAAGGTACTGGTGCAGTCATGGTGCTGGTGAACACCACCGTAGTCTTGAAGGTACTGGTGCAGTCATGGTGCTGGTGAACACCACCGTAGTCTTGAAGGTCCTGGTGCAGTCATGGTGCTTGTGAACACCACCGTAGTCTTGAAGGTACTGGTGCAGTTATGGTGCTGGTGAACACCACCGTAGTCTTGAAGGTACTGGTGCAGTCATGGTGCTGGTGAACACCACCGTAGTCTTGAAGGTACTGGTGCAGTTATGGTGCTGGTGAAGGTACTGGTGCAGTCATGGTGCTGGTGAACACCACCGTAGTCTTGAAGGTCCTGGTGCAGTCATGGTGCTTGTGAACACCACCGTAGTCTTGAAGGTACTGGTGCAGTCATGGTGCTGGTGAACACCACCGTAGTCTTGAAGGTACTGGTGCAGTCATGGTGCTGGTGAACACCACCGTAGTCTTGAAGGTCTTGGTGCAGTCATGGTGCTGGTGAACACCACCGTAGTCTTGAAGGTACTGGTGCAGTCATGGTGCTGGTGAACACCACCGTAGTCTTGAAGGTACTGGTGCAGTCATGGTGCTGGTGAAGGTACTGGTGCAGTCATGGTGCTGGTGAACACCACCGTAGTCTTGAAGGTACTGGTGCAGTCATGGTGCTGGTGAAGGTACTGGTGCAGTCATGGTGCTGGTGAAGGTACTGGTGCAGTCATGGTGCTGGTGAACACCACCGTAGTCTTGAAGGTACTGGTGCAGTCATGGTGCTGGTGAACACCACCGTAGTCTTGAAGGTACTGGTGCAGTCATGGTGCTGGTGAAGGTACTGGTGCAGTCATGGTGCTGGTGAAGGTACTGGTGCAGTCATGGTGCTGGTGAACACCACCGTAGTCTTGAAGGTACTGGTGCAGTCATGGTGCTGGTGAACACCACCGTAGTCTTGAAGGTACTGGTGCAGTCATGGTGCTGGTGAAGGTACTGGTGCAGTCATGGTGCTGGTGAACACCACCGTAGTCTTGAAGGTCCTGGTGCAGTTATGGTGCTGGTGAAGGTACTGGTGCAGTCATGGTGCTGGTGAACACCACCGTAGTCTTGAAGGTACTGGTGCAGTCATGGTGCTGGTGAACACCACCGTAGTCTTGAAGGTACTGGTGCAGTCATGGTGCTGGTGAACACCACCGTAGTCTTGAAGGTACTGGTGCAGTCATGGTGCTGGTGAAGGTACTGGTGCAGTCATGGTGCTGGTGAACACCACCGTAGTCTTGAAGGTACTGGTGCAGTCATGGTGCTGGTGAACACCACCGTAGTCTTGAAGGTACTGGTGCAGTCATGGTGCTGGTGAACACCACCGTAGTCTTGAAGGTACTGGTGCAGTCATGGTGCTGGTGAACACCACCGTAGTCTTGAAGGTCCTGGTGCAGTCATGGTGCTGGTGAACACCACCGTAGTCTTGAAGGTCCTGGTGCAGTCATGGTGCTGGTGAACACCACCGTAGTCTTGAAGGTACTGGTGCAGTTATGGTGCTGGTGAAGGTATTGGTGCAGTCATGGTGCTGGTGAACACCACCGTAGTCTTGAAGGTCCTGGTGCAGTTATGGTGCTGGTGAACACCACCGTAGTCTTGAAGGTCCTGGTGCAGTCATGGTGCTGGTGAACACCACCGTAGTCTTGAAGGTCCTGGTGCAGTTATGGTGCTGGTGAACACCACCGTAGTCTTGAAGGTACTGGTGCAGTCATGGTGCTGGTGAACACCACCGTAGTCTTGAAGGTCCTGGTGCAGTCATGGTGCTGGTGAACACCACCGTAGTCTTGAAGGTACTGGTGCAGTCATGGTGCTGGTGAACACCACCGTAGTCTTGAAGGTCCTGGTGCAGTCATGGTGCTGGTGAACACCACCGTAGTCTTGAAGGTACTGGTGCAGTTATGGTGCTGGTGAAGGTATTGGTGCAGTCATGGTGCTGGTGAACACCACCGTAGTCTTGAAGGTCCTGGTGCAGTCATGGTGCTGGTGAACACCACCGTAGTCTTGAAGGTCCTGGTGCAGTTATGGTGCTGGTGAATGTACTGGTGCAGTCATGGTGCTGGTGAAGGTACTGGTGCAGTCATGGTGCTGGTGAAGGTACTGGTGCAGTCATGGTGCTGGTGAAGGTACTGGTGCAGTCATGGTGCTGGTGAAGGTACTGGTGCAGTCATGGTGCTTGTGAAGGACCTGGTGCAGTCATGGTGCTGGTGAAGGTACTGGTGCAGTCATGGTGCTGGTGACAGGTGCAGGACGTGTTGCAGACAATGGTACCGCCACTGGTAGGTGTCAATCCTCATTGGAAGTGAGTAATACCCATGAAATCCTATACAATATCGTGAAAATGCAGAATTAGACACCTGGCCAGCAGCAACGGCCTGGTTGACGAAGCACCAGACGACCCTGGCCCATAGCCGGGCAAAGAGACTAGGTAAACTCTTCAAGCTATTCAAAGGTATATCAAGGGTTTGGCCCATTTCTTGGGTAAGACTGACTTCCACTGGGGAGTCTGGCCTGCCAGAGACAAGGTCTTCGTCTGCACCGTCAACCTTCAGGAGAATACTGTATATGTTAGAAGAGTCTTATGTACTGTAGGTAGGTGAGGTACAGCAGTCGTAGGTTGTATCACACTTGACAAATCCAACACATGTACAAGGTATACCAGTACATGTACAAGGTATACCAGTACATGTACAAGGTATACAAGTACATGTACAAGGTATACAAGTACATGTACAAGATATACAAGTACATGTACAAGGTATACAGGTACATGTACAAGGTATACAGGTACATGTACAAGGTATACAAGTACATGTACAAGGTATACAAGTACATGTACAAGGTATACAAGTACATGTACAAGTTATACAAGTACATGTACAAGGTATACAAGTACATTTACAAGGTATACAAGTACATGTACAAGGTATACAAGTACATGTACAAGGTATACAAGTACATGTACAAGGTATACAGGTACATGTACAAGGTATACAAGTACATGTACAAGGTATACAAGTACATGTACAGGGTATACAAGTACATGTACAAGGTATACAAGTACATGTACAAGGTATACAAGTACATGTACAAGGTATACAAGTACATGTACAAGGTATACAAGTACATGTACAAGGTATACAAGCACATGTACAAGGTATACAAGTACATGAACAAGGTATACAAGTACATGTACAAAGTATACAAGTGCATGTACAAGGTATACAAGTACATGTACAAGGTATACAAGTACATGTACAAGGTATACAAGTACATGTACAAGGTATACAAGTACATGTACAAGGTATACAAGTACATGTACAAGGTATACAAGTACATGTACAATTTATACAAGTACATGTACAAGGTATACAAGTACATGTACAAGGTATACAAGTACATGTACAAGGTATACAAGTACATGTACAAGGTATTCATGTACAAGGTATACAAGTACATGTAAAAGGTATACAAGTACATGTACAAGGTATACAAGCACATGTACAAGGTGTACATGTACAAGGTATACAAGTACATGTACAACGTATACAAGTACAAGGTATACAAGTACATGTACAAGGTATACAGGTAAATGTACAAGGTATACAAGTACATGTACATGGTATACAAGTACATGTACAAGGTATACAAGCATATGTATAAGGTATACAAGTACATCTACAAGGTATACAGGTACATGTACAAGGTATACAAGTACATGTACAAGGTATACAAGTACATGTACAAGGTATACATGTACAAGGTATATAAGTACAAGTACAAGGTATACAAGTACAAGGTATACAAGTACATGTACAAGGTATACAAGTACATGCACAAGGTATACATCTACAAGGTATATAAGTACATGTACAAGGTATACAAGTACAAGGTATACAAGTACATGTACAAGGTATACAAGTATATGAACAAGGTATACATCTACAAGGTATATAAGTACATGTACAAGGTATACAAGTACATGTACAAGGTATACAAGTACATGTACAAGGTATACAAGTACATGTACAAGGTATACAAGTACATGTACAAGGTATACAAGTACATGTACAAGGTATACATACTACTATATACAAAGCCACTTGTTATGCTGAGCATTTCAAGCGAATTAGGTCAGTTTTGTCCCAGGATGTGACTCACACCAGTCCACTAACACCCAGGATGTGACCCACACCAGTCCACTAACACCCAGGATGTGACCCACACCAGTCCACTAACACCCAGGATGTGACCCACACCAGTCCACTAACACCCAGGATGCCACCCACACCAGTCCACTAACACCCAGGATGCCAACCACACCAGTCCACTAACACCCAGGATGCCACCCACACCAGTCCACTAACACCCAGGATGCCACCCACACCAGTCCACTAACACCCAGGATGCCACCCACACCAGTCCACTAACACCCAGGATGCCACCCATACCAGTCCACTAACACCCAGGATGCCACCCACACCAGTCCACTAACACCCAGGATGCCACCCACATCAGTCCACTAACACCCAGGATGTGACACACACCAGTCCACTAACACCCAGGATGCCACCCACACCAGTCCACTAACACCCAGGATGTGACCCACACCAGTCCACTAACACCCAGGATGTGACCCACACCAGTCCACTAATACCCAGGATGTGACCCACACCAGCCCACTAACACCCAGGATGTGACCCACACCAGTCCACTAACACCCAGGATGTGACCCACACCAGCCCACTAACACCCAGGATGTGACCCACACCAGTCCACTAACACCCAGGATGTGACCCACACCAGTCCACTAACACCCAGAATGTGACCCACACCAGTCCACTAACACCCAGGATGTGACCCACACCAGTCCACTAACACCCAGGATGTGACCCACACCAGTCCACTAACTCCCAGGATGTGACCCACACCAGTCCACTAACACCCAGGATGTGACACACACCAGTCCACTAACACCCAGGATGTGACCCACACCAGTCCACAAACTCCCAAGTTGTGACCCACACCAGTCCACTAACACCCAGGATGTGACCCACACCAGTCCACTAACACCCAGGATGTGACCCACACCAGTCCACTAACACCCAGGATGTGACTCACACCAGTCCACTAACACCCAGGATGTGACCCACACCAGTCCACTAACACCCAGGATGTGACCCACACCAGTCCACTAACACCCAGATGTGACCCACACCAGTCCACTAACACCCAGGATGCCACCCACACCAGTCCACTAACACCCAGGATGTGACCTACACCAGTCCACTAACACCCAGGATGCAACCCACACCAGTCCACTAACACCCAGGATGTGACACACACCAGTCCACTAACACCCAGCATGCCACCCACACCAGTCCACTAACACCCAGGATGTGACCCACACCAGTCCACTAACACCCTGGATGTGACCCACACCAGTCCACTAACACCCAGGATGTGACCCACACCAGCCCACTAACACCCAGGATGTGACCCACACCAGTCCACTAACACCCAGGATGTGACCCACACCAGCCCACTAACACCCAGGATGTGACCCACATCAGTCCACTAACACCCAGGATGTGACCCACACAAGTCCACTAACACCCAGGATGTGACCTACACCAGTCCACTAACACCCAGGATGCCACCCACACCAGTCCACTAACACCCAGGATGCCACCCACACCAGTCCACTAACACCCAGGATGTGACCTACACCAGTCCACTAACACCCAGGATGCCACCCACACCAGTCCACTAACACCCAGGATGTGACCTACACCAGTCCACTAACACCCAGGATGCCACCCACACCAGTCCACTAACACCCAGGATGCCACCCACACCAGTCCACTAACACCCAGGATGCCACCCACACCAGTCCACTAACACCCAGGATGCCACCCACACCAGTCCACTAACACCCAGGATGCCACCCACACCAGTCCACTAACACCCAGGATGCCACCCACACCAGTCCACTAACACCCAGGATGCCACCCACACCAGTCCACTAACATCCAGGATGCCACCCACATCAGTCCACTAACACCCAGGATGTGACACACACCAGTCGACTAACACCCAGGATGCCACCCACACCAGTCCACTAACACCCAGGATGTGACCCACACCAGTCCACTAACACCCAGGATGTGACCCACACCAGTCCACTAACACCCAGGATGTGACCCACACCAGCCCACTAACACCCAGGATGTGACCCACACCAGTCCACTAACACCCAGGATGTGACCCACACCAGCCCACTAACACCCAGGATGTGACCCACACCAGTCCACTAACACCCAGGATGTGACCCACACCAGTCCACTAACACCCAGGATGTGACCCACACCAGTCCACTAACACCCAGGATGTGACCCACACCAGTCCACTAACACCCAGGATGTGACCCACACAAGTCCACTAACTCCCAGGATGTGACCCACACCAGTCCACTAACACCCAGGATGTGACCCACACCAGTCCACTAACACCCAGGATGTGACCCACACCAGTCCACTAACTCCCAGGATGTGACCCACACCAGTCCACTAACACCCAGGATGTGACCCACACCAATCCACTAACACCCAGGATGTGACCCACACCAGTCCACTAACACCCAGGATGTGACCCACACCAGTCCACTAACACCCAGGATGTGACCCACACCAGTCCACTAACACCCAGGATGTGACCCACATCAGTCCACTAACACCCAGGATGTGACCCACACCAGTCCACTAACACCCAGGATGCCACCCACACCAGTCCACTAACACCCAGGATGTGACCTACACAAGTCCACTAACACCCAGGATGCCACCCACACCAGTCCACTAACACCCAGGATGTGACACACACCAGTCCACTAACACCCAGGATGCCACCCACACCAGTCCACTAACACCCAGGATGTGACCCACACCAGTCCACTAACACCCTGGATGTGACCCACACCAGTCCACTAACACCCAGGATGTGACCCACACCAGCCCACTAACACCCAGGATGTGACCCACACCAGTCCACTAACACCCAGGATGTGACCCACACCAGCCCACTAACACCCAGGATGTGACCCACACCAGTCCACTAACACCCAGGATGTGACCCACACCAGTCCACTAACACCCAGGATGTGACCTACACCAGTCCACTAACACCCAGGATGCCACCCACACCAGTCCACTAACACCCAGGATGCCACCCACACCAGTCCACTAACACCCAGGATGTGACCTACACCAGTCCACTAACACCCAGGATGTGACCCACACCAGTCCACTAACACCCAGGATGTGACCCACACCAGTCCACTAACACCCAGGATGTGACCCACACCAGTCCACTAACACCCAGGATGCCACCCACACCAGTCCACTATCACCCAGGATGCCACCCACACCAGTCCACTAACACCCAGGATGTGACCTACACCAGTCCACTAACACCCAGGATGCCACCCACACCAGTCCACTAACACCCAGGATGCCACCCACACCAGTCCACTAACACCCAGGATGTGACCCACACCAGTCCACTAACACCCAGGATGCCACCCACACCAGTCCACTAACACCCAGGATGTGACCCACACCAGTCCACTAACACCCAGGATGTGACCCACACCAGTCCACTAACACCCAGGATGCCACCCACACCATTCCACTAACACCCAGGATGTGACCCACACCAGTCCACTAACACCCAGGATGCCACCCACACCAGTCCACTAACACCCAGGATGTGACCCACACCAGTCCACTAACACCCAGGATGCCACCCACACCAGTCCACTAACACCCAGGATGCCACCCACACCAGTCCACTAACACCCAGGATGTGACCCACACCAGTCCACTAACACCCAGGATGTGACCCACACCAGTAAACTAACACCCAGGATGCCACCCACACCATTCCACTAACACCCATGATGTGACCCACACCAGTCCACTAACACCCAGGATGTGACCCACACCAGTCCACTAACACCCAGGATGCCACCCACACCAGTCCACTAACACCCAGGATGCCACCCACACCAGTCCACTAACACCCAGGATGTGACCCACACCAGTCCACTAACACCCAGGATGTGACCCACACCAGTCCACTAACACCCAGGATGCCACCCACACCAGTCCACTAACACCCAGGATGTGACCTACACCAGTCCACTAACACCCAGGATGCCACCCACACCAGTCCACTAACACCCAGGATGCCACCCACACCAGTCCACTAACACCCAGGATGTGACCTACACCAGTCCACTAACACCCAGGATGCCACCCACACCAGTCCACTATCACCCAGGATGCCACCCACACCAGTCCACTAACACCCAGGATGTGACCTACACCAGTCCACTAACACCCAGGATGCCACCCACACCAGTCCACTAACACCCAGGATGCCACCCACACCAGTCCACTAACACCCAGGATGTGACCCACACCAGTCCACTAACACCCAGGATGCCACCCACACCAGTCCACTAACACCCAGGATGTGACCCACACCAGTCCACTAACACCCAGGATGTGACCCACACCAGTCCACTAACTCCCAGGATGTGACCCACACCAGTCCACTAACACCCAGGATGTGACACAC
Organism: Cherax quadricarinatus; assembly: GCF_038502225.1. Lineage (NCBI taxonomy): Eukaryota > Metazoa > Arthropoda > Malacostraca > Decapoda > Parastacidae > Cherax > Cherax quadricarinatus. The sequence continues at coordinate 16,316,964 of NC_091380.1, forward strand.
ACCAGTCCACTAACACCCAGGATGTGACCCACACCAGTCCACAAACTCCCAAGTTGTGACCCACACCAGTCCACTAACACCCAGGATGTGACCCACACCAGTCCACTAACACCCAGGATGTGACCCACACCAGTCCACTAACACCCAGGATGTGACCCACACCAGTCCACTAACACCCAGGATGTGACCCACACCAGTCCACTAACACCCAGGATGTGACCCACACCAGTCCACTAACACCCAGGATGTGACCCACACCAGTCCACTAACACCCAGGATGCCACCCACACCAGTCCACTAACACCCAGGATGTGACCTACACCAGTCCACTAACACCCAGGATGCAACCCACACCAGTCCACTAACATCCAGGATGTGACACACACCAGTCCACTAACACCCAGGATGCCACCCACACCAGTCCACTAACACCCAGGATGTGACCCACACCAGTCCACTAACACCCTGGATGTGACCCACACCAGTCCACTAACACCCAGGATGTGACCCACACCAGCCCACTAACACCCAGGATGTGACCCACACCAGTCCACTAACACCCAGGATGTGACCCACACCAGCCCACTAACACCCAGGATGTGACCCACATCAGTCCACTAACACCCAGGATGTGACCCACACAAGTCCACTAACACCCAGGATGTGACCTACACCAGTCCACTAACACCCAGGATGCCACCCACACCAGTCCACTAACACCCAGGATGCCACCCACACCAGTCCACTAACACCCAGGATGTGACCTACACCAGTCCACTAACACCCAGGATGCCACCCACACCAGTCCACTAACACCCAGGATGCCACCCACACCAGTCCACTAACACCCAGGATGCCACCCACACCAGTCCACTAACACCCAGGATGCCACCCACACCAGTCCACTAACACCCAGGATGCCACCCACACCAGTCCACTAACACCCAGGATGCCACCCACACCAGTCCACTAACACCCAGGATGCCACCCACACCAGTCCACTAACATCCAGGATGCCACCCACATCAGTCCACTAACACCCAGGATGCCACCCACACCAGTCCACTAACACCCAGGATGCCACCCATACCAGTCCACTAACACCCAGGATGCCACCCACACCAGTCCACTAACACCCAGGATGCCACCCACACCAGTCCACTAACACCCAGGATACCACCCACACCAGTCCACTAACACCCAGGATGCCACAAACACCAGTCCACTAACACCCAGGATGTGACCCACACCAGTCCACTAACACCCAGGATGTGACCCACACCAGTCCACTAACACCCAGGATGTGACCCACACCAGCCCACTAACACCCAGGATGTGACCCACACCAGTCCACTAACACCCAGGATGTGACCCACACCAGCCCACTAACACCCAGGATGTGACCCACACCAGTCCACTAACACCCAGGATGTGACCCACACCAGTCCACTAACACCCAGGATGTGACCCACACCAGTCCACTAACACCCAGGATGTGACCCACACCAGTCCACTAACACCCAGGATGTGACCCACACCAGTCCACTAACTCCCAGGATGTGACCCACACCAGTCCACTAACACCCAGGATGTGACCCACACCAGTCCACTAACACCCAGGATGTGACCCACACCAGTCCACTAACTCCCAGGATGTGACCCACACCAGTCCACTAACACCCTGGATGTGACCCACACCAATCCACTAACACCCAGGATGTGACCCACACCAGTCCACTAACACCCAGGATGTGACCCACACCAGTCCACTAACACCCAGGATGTGACCCACACCAGTCCACTAACACCCAGGATGTGACCCACATCAGTCCACTAACACCCAGGATGTGACCCACACCAGTCCACTAACACCCAGGATGCCACCCACACCAGTCCACTAACACCCAGGATGTGACCTACACAAGTCCACTAACACCCAGGATGCCACCCACACCAGTCCACTAACACCCAAGATGTGACACACACCAGTCCACTAACACCCAGGATGCCACCCACACCAGTCCACTAACACCCAGGATGTGACCCACACCAGTCCACTAACACCCTGGATGTGACCCACACCAGTCCACTAACACCCAGGATGTGACCCACACCAGCCCACTAACACCCAGGATGTGACCCACACCAGTCCACTAACACCCAGGATGTGACCCACACCAGCCCACTAACACCCAGGATGTGACCCACACCAGTCCACTAACACCCAGGATGTGACCCACACCAGTCCACTGACACCCAGGATGTGACCTACACCAGTCCACTAACACCCAGGATGCCACCCACACCAGTCCACTAACACCCAGGATGCCACCCACACCAGTCCACTAACACCCAGGATGTGACCTACACCAGTCCACTAACACCCAGGATGTGACCCACACCAGTCCACTAACACCCAGGATGTGACCCACACCAGTCCACTAACACCCAGGATGTGACCCACACCAGTCCACTAACACCCAGGATGCCACCCACACCAGTCCACTATCACCCAGGATGCCACCCACACCAGTCCACTAACACCCAGGATGTGACCTACACCAGTCCACTAACACCCAGGATGCCACCCACACCAGTCCACTAACACCCAGGATGCCACCCACACCAGTCCACTAACACCCAGGATGTGACCCACACCAGTCCACTAACACCCAGGATGCCACCCACACCAGTCCACTAACACCCAGGATGTGACCCACACCAGTCCACTAACACCCAGGATGTGACCCACACCAGTCCACTAACACCCAGGATGCCACCCACACCATTCCACTAACACCCAGGATGTGACCCACACCAGTCCACTAACACCCAGGATGCCACCCACACCAGTCCACTAACACCCAGGATGTGACCCACACCAGTCCACTAACACCCAGGATGCCACCCACACCAGTCCACTAACACCCAGGATGCCACCCACACCAGTCCACTAACACCCAGGATGTGACCCACACCAGTCCACTAACACCCAGGATGTGACCCACACCAGTCCACTAACACCTAGGATGCCACCCACACCAGTCCACTAACACCCAGGATGTGACCCACACCAGTCCACTAACACCCAGGATGTGACCCACACCAGTCCACTAACACCCAGGATGCCACCCACACCAGTCCACTAACACCCAGGATGCCACCCACACCAGTCCACTAACACCCAGGATGTGACCCACACCAGTCCACTAACACCCAGGATGTGACCCACACCAGTCCACTAACACCCAGGATGCCACCCACACCAGTCCACTAACACCCAGGATGTGACCTACACCAGTCCACTAACACCCAGGATGCCACCCACACCAGTCCACTAACACCCAGGATGCCACCCACACCAGTCCACTAACACCCAGGATGTGACCTACACCAGTCCACTAACACCCAGGATGCCACCCACACCAGTCCACTATCACCCAGGATGCCACCCACACCAGTCCACTAACACCCAGGATGTGACCTACACCAGTCCACTAACACCCAGGATGCCACCCACACCAGTCCACTAACACCCAGGATGCCACCCACACCAGTCCACTAACACCCAGGATGTGACCCACACCAGTCCACTAACACCCAGGATGCCACCCACACCAGTCCACTAACACCCAGGATGTGACCCACACCAGTCCACTAACACCCAGGATGTGACCCACACCAGTCCACTAACACCCAGGATGCCACCCACACCAGTCCACTAACACCCAGGATGCCACCCACACCAGTCCACTAACACCCAGGATGCCACCCACACCAGTCCACTAACACCCAGGATGCCACCCACACCAGTCCACTAACACCCAGGATGCCACCCACACCAGTCCACTAACACCCAGGATGCCACCCACACCAGTCCACTAACACCCAGGATGTGACCCACACCAGTCCACTAACACCCAGGATGCCACCCACACCAGTCCACTAACACCCAGGATGTGACCCACACCAGTCCACTAACACCCAGGATGCCACCCACACCAGTCCACTAACACCCAGGATGCCACCCACACCAGTCCACTAACACCCAGGATGTGACCCACACCAGTCCACTAACACCCAGGATGCCACCCACACCAGTCCACTAACACCCAGGATGTGACCCACACCAGTCCACTAACACCCAGGATGCCACCCACACCAGTCCACTAACACCCAGGATGCCACCCACACCAGTCCACTAACACCCAGGATGCCACCCACACCAGTTCACTAACACCCAGGATGTGACCCACACCAGTCCACTAACACCCAGGATGCCACCCACACCAGTCCACTAACACCCAGGATGTGACCCACACCAGTCCACTAACACCCAGGATGCCACCCACACCAGTCCACTAACACCCAGGATGTGACCCACACCAGTCCACTAACACCCAGGATGCCACCCACACCAGTCCACTAACACCCAGGATGCCACCCACACCAGTCCACTAACACCCAGGATGTGACCCACACCAGTCCACTAACACCCAGGATGCCACCCACACCAGTCCACTAACACCCAGGATGTGACCCACACCAGTCCACTAACACCCAGGATGCGACCCACACCAGTCCACTAACACCCAGGATGCCACCCACACCAGTCCACTAACACCCAGGATGCCACCCACACCAGTCCACTAACACCCAGGATGCCACCCACACCAGTCCACTAACACCCAGGATGCCACCCACACCAGTCCACTAACACCCAGGATGCCACCCACACCAGTCCACTAACACCCAGGATGTGACCCACACCAGTCCACTAACACCCAGGATGCCAACCACACCAGTCCACTAACACCCAGGATGCCACCCACACCAGTCCACTAACACCCAGGATGCCACCCACACCAGTCCACTAACACCCAGGATGTGACCCACACCAGTCCACTAACACCCAGGATGCCACCCACACCAGTCCACTAACACCCAGGATGCCACCCACACCAGTCCACTAACACCCAGGATGCCACCCACACCAGTCCACTAACACCCAGGATGTGACCCACACCAGTCCACTAACACCCAGGTGCCCATTATACTAATGGTTGAACATAGACAGCAAGTTCTTAAGGAAACACGTCCTAATGTTTTCCAGCCGTACCGGAGATTCGAACTCCGTATCTCAGTGTGTGAGCTGAGTGCTCTACCGATCGAGCTAGCTCTATGCTCCTGTTTTCACTCGTTGTGAAGGCTTACTCAGCCCTGTAACAACTTCAGACAGTATTACTCAGGCTGGCTCCTCCTCAGGAAAATTAATGAATAGAAAAAGAAATGATAATTCACGAAGATAAACATTGTTTATTAAATCAAACATAAAACAACAAAACATGAAAGGTTTATCCTATTTGAAAGAAAAATGAAAAATGAAATGAATAAAATAACATTTGAACTCAACACTAATATCTACAATGGTGTCTTGTGTTGGTGACACTGTTGTTGAAACCGTAGCCGTTGCTGATGATAAGGGGGGGGGTCGCAGGTGTTTGTGACCATCCACTGGCTAGTTCTTCACAGAGAATCGCCATGATTATTATCCCGATGACAGGAAAGCAGGTTCTTTACCGCTGCAATGATGTGGAGTTACATCCTGCAATTTCCTACAGGTGCACAGGTAGTTCAATACAAAATGGAGAAGTCTCTGGACGTTAGTCCTTCTCCTGTTCTACTCGTTGATTGCTAGGTGACCCTCTCTGACATCCAAGCTGGAAAGACAGACAGGTTACCCACTGCTTAAATAATCACTCTCCATGGTAAGTCTGATACTCAAAAGATGTGGTGATTATTACAACAGTCAACATAGAGCAAGACTGAAAGGACTAAGTTTATTATTGATCAAAAGTGAAGCTTTTAATCAATAAACCCACTAGAATACAAGGCAGGCATGTACTTACAGTAGTGTTGGGAGCTGTGAGTCTAGTGATTTACTGTTTGACCAGAGCCCCACACGTCACCTTTCGGGGGGGGGGGAGAGGTGGAAGAGGGAGGGGAAGGGATAGTGGGAGCTAGACTGACCCTACGTTAACAAGCAGCCGGCAATCAAACTATCACTTTAGGAGTGGGGGAGAAAAGGCCGGAAAAACGGGAGCTAGACTGACCCTACCTTAACTAGTAGCCGGCAATGAAACTATTGTTACTATATATTTCCTCTCTACTCCTATCTATTGAACTTTTCCCTCACACTCGTAAAAGTAACTAACTTATAATTCAGGGAAGACTTCGTTGACACTGATCAGCTGACTTTGTTGGCACTGATCAACTGACTTCGTTGACATTGATCAGCTGACTTTGTTGACACTGATCAGCTGACTTTGCTGACACTGATCAGCTGACTTTGTTGACACTGATCAGCTGACTTTGTTGACATTGATCAGCTGAGTTTGCTGACACTGATCAGCTGATATCGTCAGGACTGTGGGCGTGGCTCGGTGTAACCAATCAACGCTCTCCACACAAACATTCGGCGCTGACCTCTTTAGATGGCGTGATACCATTGGTCAATTGTACCATTGTGTGATTGGCCAAATCCCACTCATCCTTACCTGTTTGTACGTACCTAGACGTGCTTGCATAATTCGAGTCGTAGCTCCTGGCCCAGCCTCTCAGTTCCTGTCGTCCGGGTTTTCTGATTTCTTGTCTCCAGGTTCTGATTACAGCTTCCATGTAGCTCATTTATTTGTTTAGATGAGCTCTATCTCCTGGCCCACTCTCATAACTCACTCTTCCACTCTGTCCAGTTCTTTGAATATTTTATGTGTCGTGATTATATCAGTCGGATTTTTAGCCCTGGAGGGTCAGCCACACCAGGATAACCCAAGACAGTCAGTGTGTCATCGAGGACTGTCTGTCTTATTTCCATTGTTGTCCTCAGTCTTGTCCCCCAGGATGCCACCCACACCAGCCGACTATGACCCAGGTACCTACTTGCTAGATGAACGCGTTCATTGTTTTCAACCCTGCCGGGAATTGAACCTGGACACTCAGCGTGTGAAACGAGAGCTTTGCCTACCAGGCCTCAGTCCATTACAACGTGCGATGGAATCTGAGGTGTTAACATAAGAACATAAGAAAGGAGGAACACTGCAGCAGGCCTTTTGGCCCATACTAGGCAGGTCCTTTACAATTCATCCCACTAACAAAACATTTGCCCAACCCAATTTCCAGTGGTACCCAAGGTGTTCCAGGCAATCATTCCATGAGCCTGGAGTCCATGAGTCCACTATCCACAACTATTCCAGGTTCAGGGACTGATTACCTCAGATTCCTCCTCTTCCAGTGTTATCCTTTGTATTGGACTGAAGATGCCACTGGCTGGTCAAACTTGTTCTCAGTCAAGATTCGCAGTAGTGTCTCATTCAGTTCCTTAGGTCATTCCATGTAAACCTTAGCTGTTGAACCTTACAAGCCTGAACAAGGTTCTATGTGGGTGCTGCGTACTCCAAGAACTAACTTGACAGTTTTACCTATTACATGCAGCAACCAGCACACAGTATAATGTACACACCACAGCCTGTCTCATCAGGAACTGTGAGAACCTCTTAAGATCTGTCCCGTAGCAGGATCACTAGCTCACACACTGACGTCAGGAATTCGAATCCCCGGTACGGCTGGAAAACATTAGGAGGTGTTTCTGTTAGACACCTGCTGTCTATGTCCACCCATCAGTACAATGGGCACCTGGGTGTTAGTGGACTGGTGTGGGTGGCATCCTGGGTGTTAGTGGACTGGTGTGGGTCACATCCTGGGTGTTAGTGGACTGGTGTGGGTGGCATCCTGGGTGTTAGTGGACTGGTGTGGGTGGCATCCTGGCTGTTAGTGGACTGGTGTGGGTGGCATCCTGGGTGTTAGTGGACTGGTGTGGGTGCCATCCTGGGTGTTAGTGGACTGGTGTGGGTCGCATCCTGGGTGTTAGTGGACTGGTGTGGGTGGCATCCTGGGTGTTAGTGGACTGGTGTGGGTGGCATCCTGGGTGTTAGTGGACTGGTGTGGGTCGCATCCTGGGTGTTAGTGGACTGGTGTGGGTGGCATCCTGGGTGTTAGTGCACTGGTGTGGGTCACATCCTGGGTGTTAGTGGACTGGTGTGGGTGGCATCCTGGGTGTTAGTGGACTGGTGTGGGTGGCATCCTGGGTGTTAGTGGACTGGTGTGGGTGGCATCCTGGGTGTTAGTGGACTGGTGTGGGTGCCATCCTGGGTGTTAGTGGACTGGTGTGGGTCGCATCCTGGGTGTTAGTGGACTGGTGTGGGTCGCATCCTGGGTGTTAGTGGACTGGTGTGGGTCACATCCTGGGTGTTAGTGGACTTGTGTGGGTGGCATCCTGGGTGTTAGTGGACTGGTGTGGGTGGCATCCTGGGTGTTAGTGGACTGGTGTGGGTGGCATCCTGGGTGTTAGTGGACTGGTGTGAGTCGCATCCTGGGTGTTAGTGGACTGGTGTGGGTCGCATCCTGGGCGTTAGTGGACTGGTGTGGGTGGCATCCTGGGTGTTAGTGGACTGGTGTGGGTGTCATCCTGGGTGTTAGTGGACTTGTGTGGGTGGCATCCTGGGTGTTAGTGGACTGGTGTGGGTGGCATCCTGGGTGTTAGTGGACTGGTGTGGGTGGCATCCTGGGTGTTAGTGGACTGGTGTGGGTCGCATCCTGGGTGTTAGTGGACTGGTGTGGGTGGTATCCTGGGTGTTAGTGGACTGGTGTGGGTGGTATCCTGGGTGTTAGTGGACTGGTGTGGGTGGTATCCTGGGTGTTAGTGGACTGGTGTGGGTGGCATCCTGGGTGTTAGTGGACTGGTGTGGGTCGCATCCTGGGTGTTAGTGGACTGGTGAGGGTCGCATCCTGGGTGTTAGAGGACTGGTGTGGGTCGCATCCTGGGTGTTAGTGGACTGGTGTGGGTGGCATCCTGGGTGTTATTGGACTGGTGTGGGTGGCATCCTGGGTGTTAGTGGACTGGTGTGGGTCGCATCCTGGGTGTTAGTGGACTGGTGTGGGTGGCATCCTGGGTGTTAGTGGACTGGTGTGGGTGGCATCCTGGGTGTTAGTGGACTGGTGTGGGTGGCATCCTGGGTGTTAGTGGACTGGTGTGGGTCACATCCTGGGTGTTAGTGGACTGGTGTGGGTGGCATCCTGGGTGTTAGTGGACTGGTGTGGGTGGCATCCTGGGTGTTAGTGGACTGGTGTGGGTTGCATCCTGGGTGTTATAGGACTGGTGTGGGTGGCATCCTGGGTGTTAGTGGACTGGTGTGGGTCACATCCTGGGTGTTAGTGGACTGGTGTGGGTCACATCCTGGGTGTTAGTGGACTGGTGTGGGTCATATCCTAGGTGTTAGTGGACTGGTGTGGGTCACATCCTGGGTGTTAGTGGACTGGTGTGGGTCACATCCTGGGTGTTAGTGGACTGGTGTGGGTCACGTCCTGGGTGTTAGTGGACTGGTGTGGGTCACATCCTGAGTGTTAGTGGACTGGTGTGGGTCACATCTTGGGTGTTAGTGGACTGGTGTGGGTCACATCATGGGTGTTAGTGGACTGGTGTGGGTCACATCCTGGTGTGGGATTGGTGTGGGTCACATCCTGGTGTGGGACTGGTGTGGGTCACATCCTCGTGTGGGACTGGTGTGGGTCACATCCTGGTGTGGGACTGGTGTGGGTCACACAGGTAACTCAGAGGTACATGACCTGACACAGGTATCTTACAGCTACATAATGGCCTGACACAGGAAACTATCAGCTACATAGGGACCTAACACAGGTAATTCTCAGGTACATGACCTGGCACAGGTAGCTCACAGCTACATAATGACCAAACACAGGTAACTTACAGGTACATGACCCGACACAGGTAACTCACAGGTACATGATCTAAGACAGATAACTCACAGGTACATAATGGCCTAACACAGGTACCTAACAGGTACATAATGACCTGAGATAATTACACAAGCATCTGGTAAACAGAGATGTCAAACTTAAGTGAGTCAACACAGTACCTTCAAGACTTTAAATATTTTAATGTATCAGCCCCTTGATGGTATGTTGTCTTGGTACCCTTGAAGGTATGTTGTCTTGGTACCCTTGATGGTATGTTGTCTTGGTACCCTTGATGGTATGTTGTCTTGGTACCCTTGATGGTATGTTGTCTTGGTACCCTTGATGGTATGTTGTCTTGGTACCCTTGATGGTATGTTGTCTTGGTATTCTTGATGGTATGTTGTCTTAGTACCCTTGATGGTATGTTGTCTTGGTGCCCTTGATGGTATGTTGTCTTGGTACCCTTGATGGTATGTTGTCTTGGTACCCTTGATGGTATGTTGTCTTGGTACTCTTGATGGTATGTTGTCTTGGTACCCTTCATGGCATGATGTCTTGGTACTCTTGATGGTATGTTGTCTTGGTACCCTTGATGGTATGTTGTCTTGGTACCCTTGATGGTATGTTGTCTCGGTACTCTTGATGGTATGTTGTCTTGGTACTCTTTATGGTATGTTGTCTTGGTACCCTTGATGGTATGTTGTCTTGGTACTCTTGATGGTATGTTGTCTTGGTACCCTTGATGGTATGTTGTCTTGGTACTCTTGATGGTATGTTGTCTTGGTACTCTTGATGGTATGTTGTCTTGGTACCCTTGATGGTATGTTGTCTTGGTAATCTTGATGGTATGTTGTCTTGGTACCCTTGATGGTATGTTGTCTTGGTACTCTTGATGGTATGTTGTCTTGGTACTCTTGATGGTATGTTGTCTTGGTACTCTTGATGGTATGTTGTCTTGGTACCCTTGATGGTATGTTGTCTTGGTACCCTTGATGGTATGTTGTCTTGGTACCCTTGATGGTATGTTGTCTTGGTACCCTTGATGGTATGTTGTCTCGGTACTCTTGATGGTATGTTGTCTTGGTACTCTTGATGGTATGTTGTCTTGGTACCCTTGATGGTATGTTGTCTTGGTACTCTTGATGGTATGTTGTCTTGGTACTCTTGATGGTATGTTGTCTTGGTACCCTTGATGGTATGTTGTCTTGGTACCCTTGATGGTATGTTGTCTTGGTACTCTTGATGGTATGTTGTCTTGGTACTCTTGATGGTATGTTGTCTTGGTACCCTTGATGGTATGTTGTCTTGGTACCCTTGATGGTATGTTGTATTGGTACCCTTGATGGTATGTTGTCTTGATACTCTTGATTGTATATTGTCTTGGTACCCTTGATGGTATGTTGTCTTGGTACCCTTGATGGTATGTTGTCTTGGTACCCTTGATGGTATGTTGTCTTGGTACCCTTGATGGTATGTTGTCTTGGTACTCTTGATGGTATGTTGTCTTGGTGCCCTTGATGATATTTTGTCTTGGTACTCTTGATGGTATGTTTTCTTGGTACCCTTGATGGTATGTTGTCTTGGTACTCTTGATGGTATGTTGTCTTGGTACCCTTGATGGTATGTTGTCTTGGTACTCTTGATGGTATGTTGTCTTGGTACCCTTGATGGTATGTTGTCTTGGTACTCTTGATGGTATGTTGTCTTGGTACCCTTGATGGTATGTTGTCTTGGTACCCTTGATGGTATGTTGTCTTGGTACTCTTGATGGTATGTTGTCTTGGTACCCTTGATTGTATGTTGTCTTGGTACTCTTGATGGTATGTTGTCTTGGTACCCTTGATGGTATGTTGTCTTGGTACTCTTGATGGTATGTTGTCTTGGTACCCTTGATGGTATGTTGTCTTGGTACTCTTGATGGTATGTTGTCTTGGTACCCTTGATGGTATGTTGTCTTGGTACCCTTGATGGTATGTTGTCTTGGTACCCTTGATGGTATGTTGTCTTGGTACCCTTGATGGTATGTTGTCTTGGTACCCTTGATGGTATGTTGTCTTGGTACCCTTGATGGTATGTTGTCTTGGTACCCTTGATGGTATGTTGTCTTGGTACCCTTGATGGTATGTTGTCTTGGTACTCTTGATGGTATGTTGTCTTGGTACCCTTGATTGTATGTTGTCTTGGTACCCTTGATGGTATGTTGTCTTGGTACCCTTGATGGTATGTTGTCTTGGTACCCTTGATGGTATGTTGTCTTGGTACTCTTGATGGTATGTTGTCTTGGTACCCTTGATGGTATGTTGTCTTGCTACCCTTGATGGTATGTTGTCTTGGTACCCTTGATGGTATGTTGTCTTGGATGGTATGTTGTCTTGGTACTCTTGATGGTATGTTGTCTTGACCCTTGATGTATGTTGTCTTGGTACCCTTGATGTATATTGTCTTGGTACCCTTGATGGTATGTTGTCTTGGTACTCTTGATGGTATGTTGTCTTGGTACCCTTGATGGTACCCTTGATTGTATGTTGTCTTGGTACCCTTGATGGTATGTTGTCTTGGTACTCTTGATGGTATGTTGTCTTGGTACCCTTGATGTTATGTTGTCTTGGTACCCTTGATTGTATGTTGTCTTGGTACCCTTGATGGTATGTTGTCTTGGTACCCTTGATGGTATGTTGTCTTGGTACCCTTGATGGTATGTTGTCTTAATACCCTTGATGGTATGTTGTCTTTATACTCTTGATGGTATGTTGTCTTGGTACCCTTGATGGTATTTTGTCTTGGAACTCTTGATGGTATGTTGTCTTGGTACTCTTGATGGTATGTTGTCTTGGTACCCTTGATGGTATGTTGTCTTGGTACCCTTGATGGTATGTTGTCTTGGTACCCTTGATGGTATTTTGTCTTGGTACCCTTGATGGTATGTTGTCTTGGTACCCTTGATGGTATGTTGTCTTGGTACCCTTGAGGGTATGTTGTCTTGGTACCCTTGATCTTATGTTGTCTTGGTACCCTTGATGGTATGTTGTCTTGGTACCCTTGATGGTATGTTGTCTTGGTACTCTTGATGGTATGTTGTCTTGGTACCCTTGATGGTATGTTGTCTTGGTACCCTTGATGGTATGTTGTCTTGGTACCCTTGATGGTATGTTGTCTTGGTACTCTTGATGGTATGTTGTCTTGGTACCCTTGATGGTATGTTTTGGTATCCTTGATGGTATGTTGTCTTGGTACCCTTGATGGTATGTTGTCTTGGTACCCTTGATGGTATGTTGTCTTGGTACTCTTGATGGTATGTTGTCTTGGTACCCTTGATGGTATGTTGTCTTGGTACCCTTGATGGTATGTTGTCTTGGTACCCTTGATGGTATGTTGTCTTGGTACTCTTGATGGTATGTTGTCTTGGTACTCTTGATGTTATATTGTCTTGGTACCCTTGATGGTATGTTGTCTTGGTACCCTTGATGGTATGTTGTCTTGGTTCCCTTGGTGGTATGTTGTCTTGTTACTCTTGATGGTATGTTGTCTTGGCACCCTTGATGGTATGTTGTCTTGGTACCCTTGATGGTATGTTGTCTTGGTACCCTTGATGGTATGTTGTCATGGTACTCTTGATGGTATGTTGTCTTGGTACCCTTGATGGTATGTTGTCTTGGTACTCTTGATGGTATGTTGTCTTGGTACCCTTGATGGTATGTTGTCTTGGTACCCTTGATAGTATGTTGTCTTGGTACTCTTTATGTTATGTTCCCTTGGTACTCTTGAAGGTATGTTGTCTTGATACCCTTGATGGTATGTTGTCTTGGTACTCTTGATGGTATGTTGTCTTGGTACTCTTGATGGTATGTTGTCTTGGTACTCTTGATGGTATGTTGTCTTGGTACTCTTGATGGTATGTTGTCTTGGTACCCTTGATGGTATGTTGTCTTGGTACTCTTGATGGTATGTTGTCTTGGTACCCTTGATGGTATGTTGTCTTGGTACCCTTGATGGTATGTTGTCTTGGTACCCTTGATGGTATGTTGTCTTGGTACCCTTGATGGTATGTTGTCTTGGTACTCTTGATGGTATGTTGTCTTGGTACCCTTGATGGTATGGTGTCTTGGTACCCTTGATGGTATGTTGTCTTGGTACCCTTGATGGTATGTTGTCTTTGTACTCTTGATGGTATGTTGTCTTGGTACCCTTGATGGTATGTTGTCTTGGTACCCTTGATGGTATGTTGTCTTGGTACCCTTGATGGTATGTTGTCTTGGTACCCTTGATGGTATGTTGTCTTGGTACTCTTGATGGTATGTTGTCTTGGTACCCTTGATGGTATGTTGTTTTGGTACCCTTGATGGTATGTTGTCTTGGTACCCTTGATGGTATGTTGTCTTGGTACCCTTGATGGTATGTTGTCTTGGTACTCTTGATGGTATGTTGTCTTGGTACCCTTGATGGTATGTTGTCTTGGTACCCTTGATGGTATGTTGTCTTGGTACCCTTGATGGTATGTTGTCTTGGTACTCTTGATGGTATGTTGTCTTGGTACCCTTGATGTTATGTTGTCTTGGTACCCTTGATGGTATGTTGTCTTGGTACCCTTGATGGTATGTTGTCTTGGTACCCTTGATGGTATGTTGTCTTGGTACCCTTGATGGTATGTTGTCTTGGTACCCTTGATGGTATGTTGTCTTTATACTCTTGATGGTATGTTGTCTTGGTACCCTTGATGGTATTTTGTCTTGGTACTCTTGATGGTATGTTGTCTTGGTACTCTTGATGGTATGTTGTCTTGGTACCCTTGACGGTATGTTGTCTTGGTACCCTTGATGGTATGTTGTCTTGGTACCCTTGATGGTATGTTGTCTCGGTACTCTTGATGGTATGTTGTCTTGGTACCCTTGATGGTATGTTGTCATGGTACTCTTGATGGTATGTTGTCTTGGTACCCTTGATGGTATGTTGTCTTGGTACCCTTGATGGTATGTTGTCTTTGTACCTTTGATGGTATGTTGTCTTGGTACCCTTGATGGTATTTTGTCTTTTTACCCTTGATGGTATGTTGTCTTGGTACCCTTGATGGTATGTTGTCTTGGTACCCTTGAGGGTATGTTGTCTTGGAACCCTTGATCTTATGTTGTCTTGGTACCCTTGATGGTATGTTGTCTTGGTACCCTTGATGGTATGTTGTCTTGGTACTCTTGATGGTATGTTGTCTTGGTACCCTTGATGGTATGTTGTCTTGGTACCCTTGATGGTATGTTGTCTTGGTACCCTTGATGGTATGTTGTCTTGGTACTCTTCATGGTATGTTGTCTTGGTACCCTTGATGGTATGTTTTGGTACCCTTGATGGTATGTTGTCTTGGTACCCTTGATGGCATGTTGTCTTGGTACCCTTGATGGTATGTTGTCTTGGTACTCTTGATGGTATGTTGTCTTGGTACCCTTGATGGTATGTTGTCTTGGTACCCTTGATGGTATGTTGTCTTGGTACCCTTGATGGTATGTTGTCTTGGTACTCTTGATGGTATGTTGTCTTGGTACTCTTGATGTTATATTGTCTTGGTACCCTTGATGGTATGTTGTCTTGGTACCCTTGATAATATGTTGTCTTGGTTCCCTTGGTGGTATGTTGTCTTGTTACTCTTGATGGTATGTTGTCTTGGTACCCTTGATGGTATGTTGTCTTGGTACCCTTGATGGTATGTTGTCTTGGTACCCTTGATGGTATGTTGTCATGGTACTCTTGATGGTATGTTGTCTTGGTACCCTTGATGGTATGTTGTCTTGGTACTCTTGATGGTATGTTGTCTTGGTACCCTTGATGGTATGTTGTCTTGGTACCCTTGATGGTATGTTGTCTTGGTACTCTTTATGTTATGTGGTTTTGGTACTCTTGAAGGTATGTTGTCTTGATACCCTTGATGGTATGTTGTCTTGGTACTCTTGATGGTATGTTGTCTTGGTACTCTTGATGGTATGTTGTCTTGGTACTCTTGATGGTATGTTGTCTTGGTGCTCTTGATGGTATGTTGTCTTGGTACTCTTTATGGTATGTTGTCTTGGTACTCTTGATGGTATGTTGTCTTGGTACTCTTGATGGTATGTTGTCTTGGTACTCTTGATGGTATGTTGTCTTGGTACCCTTGATGGTATGTTGTCTTGGTACCCTTGATGGTATGTTGTCTTGGTACTCTTGATGGTATGTTGTCTTGGTACTCTTGTTGGTATGTTGTCTTGGTACTCCTGATGGTATGTTGTCTTTGTACTCTTGATGGTATGTTGTCTTGGTACTCTTGATGGTATGTTGTCTTGGTACTCTTGATGGTATGTTGTCTTGGTACTCTTGATGGTATGTTGTCTTGGTACCCTTGATGGTATGTTGTCTTGGTAACCTTGATGGTATGTCGTCTTGGTACTCTTGATGGTATGTTGTCTTGTTACTCTTGATGGTATGTTGTCTTGGTACCCTTGATGGTATGTTGTCTTGGTACTCTTGATGGTATGTTGTCTTGGTACCCTTGATGGTATGTTGTCTTGGTACTCTTGATGGTATGTTGTCTTGGCACTCTTGATGGTATGTTGTCTTGGTACAATGGTGGTATGTTGTCTTGGTACTCTTGATGGTATGTTGTCTTGGTACTCTTGATGGTATGTTGTCTTGGTACCCTTGATGGTATGTTGTCTTGGTACCCTTGATGGTATGTTGTCTTGGTACCCTTGATGGTATGTTGTCTTGGTACCCTTGATGGTATGTTGTCTTGGTACTCTTGATGGTATGTTGTCTTGGTACTCTTGATGGTATGTTGTCTTGGTACTCTTGATGGTATGTTTTCTTGGTACCCTTGATGGTATGTTGTCTTGGTACCCTTGATGGTATGTTGTCTTGGTACTCTTGATGGTATGTTGTCTTGGTACTCTTGTTGGTATGTTGTCTTGGTACTCCTGATGGTATGTTGTCTTTGTACTCTTGATGGTATGTTGTCTTGGTACTCTTGATGGTATGTTGTCTTGGTACTCTTGATGGTATGTTGTCTTGGTACCCTTGATGGTATGTTGTCTTGGTACCCTTGATGGTATGTTGTCTTGGTACCCTTGATGGTATGTTGTCTTGGTACCCTTGATGGTATGTTGTCTTGGTACCCTTGATGGTATGTTGTCTTGGTACTCTTGATGGTATGTTGTCTTGGTACTCTTGATGGTATGTTGTCTTGGTACCCTTGATGGTATGTTGTCTTGGTAACCTTGATGGTATGTCGTCTTGGTACTCTTGATGGTATGTTGTCTTGTTACTCTTGATGGTATGTTGTCTTGGTACCCTTGATGGTATGTTGTCTTGGTACTCTTGATGGTATGTTGTCTTGGTACCCTTGATGGTATGTTGTCTTGGTACTCTTGATGGTATGTTGTCTTGGCACTCTTGATGGTATGTTGTCTTGGTACAATGGTGGTATGTTGTCTTGGTACTCTTGATGGTATGTTGTCTTGGTACTCTTGATGGTATGTTGTCTTGGTACCCTTGATGGTATGTTGTCTTGGTACCCTTGATGGTATGTTGTCTTGGTACCCTTGATGGTATGTTGTCTTGGTACCCTTGATGGTATGTTGTCTTGGTACTCTTGATGGTATGTTGTCTTGGTACTCTTGATGGTATGTTGTCTTGGTACTCTTGATGGTATGTTTTCTTGGTACCCTTGATGGTATGTTGTCTTGGTACCCTTGATGGTATGTTGTCTTGGTACTCTTGATGGTATGTTGTCTTGGTACCCTTGATGGTATGTTGTCTTGTTACTCTTGATGGTATGTTGTCTTGGTACTCTTGATGGTATGTTGTCTTGGCACTCTTGATGGTATGTTGTCTTGGTACTCTTAATGGTATGTTGTCTTGGTACTCTTGGTGGTATGTTGTCTTGGTACTCTTGATGGTATGTTGTCTTGGTACTCTTGATGGTATGTTGTCTTGGTACTCTTGATGGTATTTTGTCTTGGTACTCTTGATGGTATGTTGTCTTGGTACTCTTGATGGTATGTTGTCTTGGTACTCTTGATGGTATGTTGTCTTGGTACTCTTGATTGTACGCTGTCTTGGTACTCTTGATGGTACGTTGTCTTGGTACTCTTGATGGTATGTTGTCTTGGTACTCTTGATGGTACGTTGTCTTGGTACTCTTGATGGTATGTTGTCCTGGTACTCTTGATGGTATGTTGTCTTGGTACTCTTGATGGTATATTGTCTTGTACTCTTGAAGGTACTCTGTTTTGGTACTCTTGAAGGTACGTTATCTTGGTACTCTTGAAGGTACGTTGCCTTGGTACTCTTTTATGGTATGTTCTCTTTGTACTCTTGATGGTATGCCCTCTTGTTACTCTTGATGGTATGTTCTGTTGGTACTCTTGAAAGTATGTTCCCTTTGTAATCATGAAGTGATGTTCCCTTGGTACTCTTGAAAGTATGTTCCCTTGGTACTCTTGAAGTGATGTTCCTTTCGTACTCCTGAAGTGATGTTCCCTTGGTACTCTTGAAGTGATGTTTCCTTGGTAATCTTGAAGTGATGTTCCCTTGGTACTCTTGATGTGATGTTCCTTTGGTACTCTTGATGTGATGTTCCCTTGGTACTCTTGAAGTGATGTTCCCTTGGTACTCTTGAAATGATGTTCCCTTGGTACTCTTGATGTGATGTTCCTTTGGTACTCTTGAAGTGATGTTCGCTTGGTACTCTTGAAGTGATGTTCCCTTGGTACTCTTGAAGTGATGTTCCCTTGGTACTCTTGAAGTGATGTCCCCTTGGTACTCTTGAAGTGATATTCCCTTGGTACTCTTGAAGTGATGTTCCCTTGGTACTCTTGAAGGTATGTTCTCTTGGTACTCTTGAAGTGATGTTCCCTTGGTACTCTTGAAGTGATGTCCCCTTGGTACTCTTGAAGTGATGTTCCCTTGGTACTCTTGAAGGTATGTTCTCTTGGTACTCTTGAAGTGATATTCCCTTGGTACTCTTGAAGTGATGTTCCCTTGGTACTCTTGAAGGTATGTTCTCTTGGTACTCTTGAAGTGATGTTCCCTTGGTACTCTTGAAGTGATGTTCCCTTGGTACTCTTGAAGTGATGTTCCCTTGGTACTCTTGAAGTGATGTTCCCTTGGTACTCTTGAAGGTATGTTCTCTTGGTACTCTTGAAGTGATGTTCCCTTGGTACTCTTGAAGTGATGTTCCCTTGGTACTCTTGAAGTGATGTTCCCTTGGTACTCTTTAAGTAATATTCCCTTGGTACTCTTGAAGTAATATTCCCTTGGTACTCTTGAAGTAATATTCCCTTGGTACTCTTGAAGTAATATTCCCTTGGTACTCTTGAAGTAATATTCCCTTGGTACTCTTGAAGGTATGTTCTCTTGGTACTCTTGAAGTGATGTTCCCTTGGTACTCTTGAAGTGATGTTCCCTTGGTACTCTTGAAGTGATGTTCCCTTGGTACTCTTGAAGTGATGTCCATTTGGTACTCTTGAAGTGATATTCCCTTGGTACTCTTGAAGTGATGTCCCCTTGGTACTCTTGAAGTAATATTCCCTTGGTACTCTTGAAGTAATATTCCCTTGGTACTCTTGAAGTAATATTCCCTTGGTACTCTTGAAGGTATGTTCTCTTGGTACTCTTGAAGTGATGTTCCCTTGGTACTCTTGAAGTGATGTTCCCTTGGTACTCTTGAAGTGATGTTCCCTTGGTACTCTTGAAGTGATGTTCCCTTGGTACTCTTGAAGTGATGTTCCCTTGGTACTCTTGAAGGTATGTTCTCTTGGTATTCTTGAAGTGATATTCCCTTGGTACTCTTGAAGGTATGTTCTCTTGGTACTCTTGAAGTGATGTTCCCTTAGTACTCTTGAAGTGATGTTCCCTTGGTACTCTTGAAGTAATATTCCCTTGGTACTCTTGAAGTAATATTCCCTTGGTACTCTTGAAGTAATATTCCCTTGGTACTCTTGAAGTAATATTCCCTTGGTACTCTTGAAGTAATATTCCCTTGGTACTCTTGAAGTAATATTCCCTTGGTACTCTTGAAGTAATATTCCCTTGGTACTCTTGAAGTAATATTCCCTTGGTACTCTTGAAGTAATATTCCCTTGGTACTCTTGAAGTAATATTCCCTTGGTACTCTTGAAGTAATATTCCCTTGGTACTCTTGAAGTGATGTCCCCTTGGTACTCTTGAAGTAATATTCCCTTGGTACTCTTGAAGTAATATTCCCTTGGTACTCTTGAAGTAATATTCCCTTGGTACTCTTGAAGTAATATTCCCTTGGTACTCTTGAAGTAATATTCCCTTGGTACTCTTGAAGTGATGTCCCCTTGGTACTCTTGAAGTAATATTCCCTTGGTACTCTTGAAGTGATGTCCCCTTGGTACTCTAGAAGTAATATTCCCTTGGTACTCTTGAAGTAATATTCCCTTGGTACTCTTGAAGTAATATTCCCTTGGTACTCTTGAAGTAATATTCCCTTGGTACTCTTGAAGTAATATTCCCTTGGTACTCTTGAAGTGATGTCCCCTTGGTACTCTTGAAGTAATATTCCCTTGGTACTCTTGAAGTAATATTCCCTTGGTACTCTTGAAGTAATATTCCCTTGGTACTCTTGAAGTAATATTCCCTTGGTACTCTTGAAGTAATATTCCCTTGGTACTCTTGAAGTAATATTCCCTTGGTACTCTTGAAGTAATATTCCCTTGGTACTCTTGAAGTGATGTCCCCTTGGTACTCTTGAAGTAATATTCCCTTGGTACTCTTGAAGTAATATTCCCTTGGTACTCTTGAAGTAATATTCCCTTGGTACTCTTGAAGTAATATTCCCTTGGTACTCTTGAAGTAATATTCCCTTGGTACTCTTGAAGTGATGTCCCCTTGGTACTCTTGAAGTAATATTCCCTTGGTACTCTTGAAGTGATGTCCCCTTGGTACTCTTGAAGTAATATTCCCTTGGTACTCTTGAAGTAATATTCCCTTGGTACTCTTGAAGTAATATTCCCTTGGTACTCTTGAAGTAATATTCCCTTGGTACTCTTGAAGTAATATTCCCTTGGTACTCTTGAAGTGATGTCCCCTTGGTACTCTTGAAGTAATATTCCCTTGGTACTCTTGAAGTAATATTCCCTTGGTACTCTTGAAGTAATATTCCCTTGGTACTCTTGAAGTAATATTCCCTTGGTACTCTTGAAGTAATATTCCCTTGGTACTCTTGAAGTAATATTCCCTTGGTACTCTTGAAGTAATATTCCCTTGGTACTCTTGAAGTAATATTCCCTTGGTACTCTTGAAGTAATATTCCCTTGGTACTCTTGAAGTAATATTCCCTTGGTACTCTTGAAGTAATATTCCCTTGGTACTCTTGAAGTAATATTCCCTTGGTACTCTTGAAGTAATATTCCCTTGGTACTCTTGAAGTAATATTCCCTTGGTACTCTTGAAGTAATATTCCCTTGGTACTCTTGAAGTAATATTCCCTTGGTACTCTTGAAGTAATATTCCCTTGGTACTCTTGAAGTAATATTCCCTTGGTACTCTTGAAGTAATATTCCCTTGGTACTCTTGAAGTAATATTCCCTTGGTACTCTTGAAGTAATATTCCCTTGGTACTCTTGAAGTAATATTCCCTTGGTACTCTTGAAGTAATATTCCCTTGGTACTCTTGAAGTAATATTCCCTTGGTACTCTTGAAGTAATATTCCCTTGGTACTCTTGAAGTAATATTCCCTTGGTACTCTTGAAGTAATATTCCCTTGGTACTCTTGAAGTAATATTCCCTTGGTACTCTTGAAGTAATATTCCCTTGGTACTCTTGAAGTAATATTCCCTTGGTACTCTTGAAGTAATATTCCCTTGGTACTCTTGAAGTAATATTCCCTTGGTACTCTTGAAGTGATGTCCCCTTGGTACTCTTGAAGTAATATTCCCTTGGTACTCTTGAAGTAATATTCCCTTGGTACTCTTGAAGTGATGTCCCCTTGGTACTCTTGAAGTGATGTTCCCTTGGTACTCTTGAAGTAATATTCCCTTGGTACTCTTGAAGTAATATTCCCTTGGTACTCTTGAAGTAATATTCCCTTGGTACTCTTGAAGTAATATTCCCTTGGTACTCTTGAAGTAATATTCCCTTGGTACTCTTGAAGTAATATTCCCTTGGTACTCTTGAAGTAATATTCCCTTGGTACTCTTGAAGTAATATTCCCTTGGTACTCTTGAAGTGATGTCCCCTTGGTACTCTTGAAGTAATATTCCCTTGGTACTCTTGAAGTAATATTCCCTTGGTACTCTTGAAGTGATGTCCCCTTGGTACTCTTGAAGTGATGTTCCCTTGGTACTCTTGAAGTAATATTCCCTTGGTACTCTTGAAGTAATATTCCCTTGGTACTCTTGAAGTAATATTCCCTTGGTACTCTTGAAGTAATATTCCCTTGGTACTCTTGAAGGTATGTTCTCTTGGTACTCTTGAAGTAATATTCCCTTGGTACTCTTGAAGTAATATTCCCTTGGTACTCTTGAAGTAATATTCCCTTGGTACTCTTGAAGTAATATTCCCTTGGTACTCTTGAAGTAATATTCCCTTGGTACTCTTGAAGTAATATTCCCTTGGTACTCTTGAAGTAATATTCCCTTGGTACTCTTGAAGTAATATTCCCTTGGTACTCTTGAAGTAATATTCCCTTGGTACTCTTGAAGTAATATTCCCTTGGTACTCTTGAAGTGATGTCCCCTTGGTACTCTTGAAGTAATATTCCCTTGGTACTCTTGAAGTAATATTCCCTTGGTACTCTTGAAGTAATATTCCCTTGGTACTCTTGAAGTAATATTCCCTTGGTACTCTTGAAGTAATATTCCCTTGGTACTCTTGAAGTAATATTCCCTTGGTACTCTTGAAGTAATATTCCCTTGGTACTCTTGAAGTGATGTCCCCTTGGTACTCTTGAAGTGATGTTCCCTTGGTACTCTTGAAGTGATGTCCCCTTGGTACTCTTGAAGTGATGTTCCCTTGGTACTCTTGATGTGATGTTCCCTTGGTACTCTTGATGTGATGTTCCCTTGGTACTCTTGATGTGATGTTCCCTTGGTACTCTTGAAGTGATGTTCCCTTGGTACTCTTGAAGTGATGTTCCCTTGGTACTCTTGAAGTGATATTCCTTTGGTACTCTTGAAGGTATGTTCCCTTGGTACTCTTGAAGTGATGTTCCCTTGGTACTCTTGAAGTGATATTCCTTTGGTACTCTTGAAGGTATGTTCCCTTGGTACTCTTGATGTGATGTTCCCTTGGTACTCTTGAAGTGATGTTCCCTTGGTACTCTTGATGTGATGTTCCCTTGGTACTCTTGAAGTGATGTTCCCTTGGTACTCTTGAAAGAAACAGGGACAGGGGCTGAGACAGAGACAGACCGACAGAAAGAAACAGGGACAGGGGCAGAGACAGAGACAGACCGACAGAAAGAAACAGGGACAGGGGCTGAGACAGAGACAGACCGACAGAAAGAAACAGGGACAGGGGCAGAGACAGAGACAGACCGACAGAAAGAAACAGGGACAGGGGCAGAGACAGAGACAGACCGACAGAAAGAAACAGGGACAGGGGCTGAGACAGAGACAGACCGACAGAAAGAAACAGGGACAGGGGCAGAGACAGAGACAGACCGACAGAAAGAAACAGGGACAGGGGCAGAGACAGAGACAGACCGACAGAAAGAAACAGGGACAGGGGCAGAGACAGAGACAGACCGACAGAAAGAAACAGGGACAGGGGCTGAGACAGAGACAGACCGACAGAAAGAAACAGAGACAGGGGCAGAGACAGAGACAGACCGACAGAAAGAAACAGGGACAGGGGCAGAGACAGAGACAGACCGACAGAAAGAAACAGGGACAGGGGCTGAGACAGAGACAGACCGACAGAAAGAAACAGGGACAGGGGCTGAGACAGAGACAGACCGACAGAAAGAAACAGGGACAGGGGCTGAGACAGAGACAGACCGACAGAAAGAAACAGGGACAGGGGCTGAGACAGAGACAGACCGACAGAAAGAAACAGGGACAGGGGCTGAGACAGAGACAGACCGACAGAAAGAAACAGGGACAGGGGCTGAGACAGAGACAGACCGACAGAAAGAAACAGGGACAGGGGCAGAGACAGAGACAGACCGACAGAAAGAAACAGGGACAGGGGCTGAGACAGAGACAGACCGACAGAAAGAAACAGGGACAGGGGCTGAGACAGAGACAGACCGACAGAAAGAAACAGGGACAGGGGCAGAGACAGAGACAGACCGACAGAAAGAAACAGGGACAGGGGCAGAGACAGAGACAGACCGACAGAAA